>NC_037689.1:150046385-150168060 GCF_003255815.1 Theropithecus gelada | reverse complement strand
CAATCAATAGAAAAAGAGGGAATCCTCCCTAACTCATTTTATGAGGCAAACATCATCCTGATACCAAAGCCTGGCAGAGACACAACAATAAAAGAGAATTTTAGACCAATATCCCTGATGAACATCGATGCAAAAATCCTCAATAAAATACTGGCAAACCGGATTCAACAACACATCAAAAAGCTTATCCACCATGATCAAGTGGGCTTCATCCCTGGGATGCAAGGCTGGTTCAACATTCGCAAATCAATAAACATAATCCAGCATATAAACAGAACCAAAGACAAGAACCACATGATTATCTCAATAGATGCAGAAAAGGCTTTTGACAAAATTCAACAGCCCTTCATGCTAAAAACGCTCAATAAATTCGGTATTGATGGAACGTACCTCAAAATAATAAGAGCTATTTATGACAAACCCACAGCCAATATCATACTGAATGGGCAAAAACTGGAAAAATTCCCTTTGAAAACTGGCACAAGACAGGGATGCCCTCTCTCACCACTCCTATTCAACATAGTGTTGGAAGTTCTGGCTAGGGCAATTAGGCAAGAGAAAGAAATCAGGGGTATTCAGTTAGGAAAAGAAGAAGTCAAATTGTCCCTGTTTGCAGATGACATGATTGTATATTTAGAAAACCCCATTGTCTCAGCCCAAAATCTCCTTAAGCTGATAAGCAACTTCAGCAAAGTCTCAGGATACAAAATTAATGTGCAAAAATCACAAGCATTCTTATACACCAATAACAGACAAACACAGAGCCAAATCACGAATGAACTTCCATTCACAATTGCTTCAAAGAGAATAAAATACCTAGGAATCCAACTTACAAGGGATGTAAAGGACCTCTTCAAGGAGAACTACAAACCACTGCTCAGTGAAATAAAAGAGGACACAAACAAATGGAAGAACATACCATGCTCATGGATAGGAAGAATCAATATCGTGAAAATGGCCATACTGCCCAAGGTAATTTATAGATTCAATGCCATCCCCATCAAGCTACCAATGAGTTTCTTCAGAGAATTGGAAAAAACTGCTTTACAGTTCATATGGAACCAAAAAAGAGCCCGCATCTCCAAGACAATCCTAAGTCAAAAGAACAAAGCTGGAGGCATCACGCTACCTGACTTCAAACTATACTACAAGGCTACAGTAACCAAAACAGCATGGTACTGGTACCAAAACAGAGATAGAGACCAATGGAACAGAACAGAGTCCTCAGAAATAATACCACACATCTACAGCCATCTGATCTTTGACAAACCTGAGAAAAACAAGAAATGGGGAAAGGATTCCCTATTTAATAAATGGTGCTGGGAAAATTGGCTAGCCATAAGTAGAAAGCTGAAACTGGATCCTTTCCTTACTCCTTATACGAAAATTAATTCAAGATGGATTAGAGACTTAAATGTTAGACCTAATACCATAAAAATCCTAGAGGAAAACCTAGGTAGTACCATTCAGGACATAGGCATGGGCAAAGACTTCATGTCTAAAACACCAAAAGCAACGGCAGCAAAAGCTAAAATTGACAAATGGGATCTAATTAAACTAAAGAGCTTCTGCATGGCAAAAGAAACTACCATCAGAGTGAACAGGCAACCTACAGAATGGGAGAAAATGTTTGCAATCTACTCATCTGACAAAGGGCTAATATCCAGAACCTACAAAGAACTCAAACAAATTTACAAGAAAAAAACAAACAACCCCATCAAAAAGTGGGCAAAGGATATGAACAGACATTTCTCAAAAGAAGACATTCATACAGCCAACAGACATATGAAAAAATGCTCATCATCACTGGCCATCAGAGAAATGCAAATCAAAACCACAATGAAATACCATCTCACACCAGTTAGAATGGCGATCATTAAAAAGTCAGGAAACAACAGGTGCTGGAGAGGATGTGGAGAAATAGGAACACTTTTACACTGTTGGTGGGATTGTAAACTAGTTCAACCATTATGGAAAACAGTATGGCGATTCCTCAAGGATCTAGAACTAGATGTACCATATGACCCAGCCATCCCATTACTGGGGATATGCCCAAAGGATTATAAATTATGCTGCTATAAAGACACATGCACACGTATGTTTATTGCAGCACTATTCACAATAGCAAAGACTTGGAATCAACCCAAATGTCCATCAGTGACAGATTGGATTAAGAAAATGTGGCACATATACACCATGGAATACTATGCAGCCATAAAAAAGGATGAGTTTGCATCCTTTATAGGGACATGGATGCAGCTGGAAACCATCATTCTTAGCAAACTATCACAAGAACAGAAAACCAAACACCGCATGTTCTCACTCATAGGTGGGAACTGAACAATGAGATCACTTGGACTCAGGAAGGGGAACATCACACACCAGGGCCTATCATGGGGAGGGGAGAGGGGGGAGGGATTGCATTGGGAGTTATACCTGATGTAAATGACGAGTTGATGGGTGCAGCAGACCAACATGGCACAAGTATACATATGTAACAAACCTGCACGTTATGCACATGTACCCTACAACTTAAAGTATAATAATAATAAATAAATTAAAAAAAAAAAAAAGATGTGGCAATTTACAAAGCAACGGACCACTTGGCATAGATTTTCTTTGGGGGACATGGAGCACAGTTGTTGGCTTATACAGTAGGGGCATCAAAAACCCTAACAAGGTGGGACCACCTTGTCATCTTATCTTGGAATTTCTAATGATTTGACTTGGCTTCGTGTTTTGTTGGTACTGTACAATTTAAATATCTCAAACAGAGTTTCATTGAAAGCTCTCAGTCCATGTTGAACTAAATGATGACTCCCTTTACTTTCTAATCACACTGTCAGGGAAATTTCTACAGCAGCAGCTTCAGCATTTATACCCTGCTGTCAGTAACTTCATCTCGGATATCTATATGGACATGTGTGCTGGTTCACAATGGAGCATGGGGAAAGATACAGGATTTCTTTATGTTTCCAGTTTGATATAGTGAGGTATAGTGTGCTTAAAGAGGCCAAACACCACCCCACCCTGCCAGAGAGAAAAGGAGAAATGCAGTCCTGAAAAGTGTTTCTTGGCTTGAGTAAGGTTAGATATCATGCCCCTCACTTGGAGTTGGGTTTCAGTTTCTGACTACTCAAAGTGTTTCACATCCAGAGATACTGGCAATGAGTGAGAAGAAGAGCCCCTTAGTATAGATTCACCAGGCTACTAAATAGGTGAACTCAAGGTGATACAGTACCTCTCCATCCATTTTTTCTTTCTTCTCTTAAAAATACCATCTTTATTGATATAATTGACATACCACACAACTCACTGTATTAAAGCATACAATTCAATGTATTTTAGCGTTTTCACAGAGTTGTGCAACTGTCATCTCCATTTAGCTTCAAAACATTTTCACCACTCCCAAAGGAGACCCTTTACACATTAAGCAGTCACTTCCCACACCCCTTTCCCCCAGCCCTATCAACCACTGAACTACTTTCGGTCTCTATGAATTTGTCTATTCTGGATATTTCATATAAATGGAGTCATGCAATATGTAACCTTTCGTGACTAGCTTCATATACTTAGTTTAATGTTTTCCGTATTCATCCATATTGTAGCATGTATCAGTACTGCATTTCTTTTTAAGGCTAAATGATATTCCATTGTATAGATATGCCCCATCTTGTTTATGTATTCATCAGTAGATGGACATTTATGTGGTTTCCACCTTGTGGATATTGTGAAAAGTGCTACTACGAAAACTCAAGTATATGCTTCATTGTGTACACACCGTGTGATAACATCTGTTTTCAATTACCTTGGGTATATACCTAGGAGTAGAATTGCTAGGTCAAATGGTAATTCTATGCTTAACTTGTAGAAGAACCACTGAAGTGTTTCCCATAGCGACTACACCATTTAAAATTCCCATCAGTAATATATCAAGGTCCAATTTCTTTGTATCTTTACCAACATTTGCCTTTTACAATTTTTAAAAATTATAGCTATCCTAGTGAGTAAAGTAGTATCTCATTGTGTATTTTTAAGAACAGCTTTACTGAAGTATAAGTGATCTACAAAACCCCATAAATATTTAATAAGTACAATTTGATGAGCTTACACATATGCACATACCCTTGAAACCATCACCACAATCAAAGCAATAGATATACCCATCATCTCCAAAAGTTTCCTGATGCCTCTTTTTCATTCTGTTCTGTTTGTTTTTTTGTTGTAAGAACACTTACTGTGACATCTACCCTTTTAACAAATTTTTAAGTGCACATATCACGGTGTTTTGATTACCTAGCTTTGTAATTTATTTTTAAATCAAGAAGTGTGATGTCTCTGGCTTTGTTTTCCTTCTCAAAACTGCTTTGGCTATTCTGGATCTTTTTTAGTTCCATATGAATTTTAGAGTTTTTTTTGTAGGGGGGGAAAGCCATTCGGATTTTGATGTGAATAGCATTGAATCTGCAGATCACTTTGGGTAATATGTACATTTTAACAACATTGAATCTTCCAATCCGTGAATACAGGATGTCTTTCCATAGATCAGTTTCTTCTTTAATTTTTTTCATCAATGCATAGTTTTCAGTATACAAGTGTTTCTCTACACTGGTTAAGTTTATTCCCAAGTATTATATTATTTTTGATGATATTGTAAATGGAATTGTTTTCTTAACTTGCTTTTAGGATTGTTCGTTGCTAGTACTGTCATGCATCACTTAATTATGGGGATCCACTCTGAGAAATGTATCATTAGGCGACTTAGTCATTGCACAAATATCAAAGCATACTCACACAACATAGACAAACCTGTATGACTTTTTATAGAACTGAATCCTGTAGGCAATTGTAACACAATGATATTTGTGTATATCAACATATCTAAACATAGAAAAAATATAGTAAAAATATGGTATAAAAGGCAAAGATGGCATATCTGTATAGGGCATTTACCATGAATGGAACTTGCAGAATTGGCATTTACTCTGGGTGAGTCAGTGAATGAGTGGTGGGTGACTGTGAAGGTGAGTGATTGTGTCCTATACAGTAGTGTGCATAGGACATTATTGCATACTACTTCCCACTGGAAGGTCTCCAGGGGCAATAACACACATGGAGCTGTCATCTTCTATGATAATAATGCCTTCTTCCAGAATACTCACTGAAGGACCTACCTGAGGCTGTTTTACAGTTAACTTCTTTAATAGGTAGAAGGACTTCAGTCTCAATTACTAATAAAAAGTATAGTTTAGTAAATACATAAACCAGTAACACAGTTATTTATTATCATTATCAAGTATTATGTACTGTTTGTAATTGTATGTGCCAGACTTTTATATGATTTACAGTGCAGTAGGTTTGGTTACACTAGCATCACCACAAACACATGAGTAATGTTATGATGGCTATGGCTTCACTAGGCCATAGGAATTTTTTAGCTCCCATTATAATCTTATGGGACCGTGGTCTTATATGCAGTCTGTTGTTGACTGAAATGTTGTTATATGGCACATGAATGTATATAGGAATATAACTAATTTTTGTGTGTTTATTTTGTATCCTGAAAATTTGCCCAATTCAATTAAATATTTTTTGGGGAATCCTTTCAGATATTCTCTATATAGGATCATTCCAGATCTGAATAGAGTGTTTTACTTTTTCCTTTCCTACTTGGATGCCTTTTTCGTTTTATCATATCTAATTTATCTGGCTAGAACTTGCAGTATGATGCTGAATATAAATGACAAAAGACAGCATCATTGTCTTAACCTTAGGGAGAAACCTTTCAGTTTTCACTATTGATATGATGTTAGTTGTGGGATTTTCATAAATGTCTCTTATTTTGTGAGGAATTTCTTCCCTTCTATTTCCAGGTATGTTGAGTGTTTTTCATAATCATGAAAGAATGTTGGCTTTTGTAAAATTCATTTTTTGCATAAACTGAAATGATCACCTGTTTATTCCCACCTTCATTCTATCAGTGCACTGTATGGCATTGATTGATTTTCATATATTGAACTACTTTTGGATTCTTGGGATAAATTCCACATAGTCATAATGTATACTCCTCTTAAAATGCTGCTGGATTCAGTTTGCTTGCATTTTGTTGAAGATTTTTGCATTTATATTCATAAAATATATTGGCCTGTATTTTTCTTTTCTTGTCTGATTTTGACATCAGAGTAATGCTGACCTTATGAATGAGTTAGAAGGTTCTCCATACTTTTCTATTTTTTGGAAGAGTTTGAGAAAGATTGGTATTAACTTTTTAGATAATTTGTAGAATTATCCAATCATGCCAGTTGGTCCTGGGGTTTTCTTTGTTGGGATGTTTTGATTACGGATTCAATCTCTTTATTTGCTACAGTTTATTCAGATTTTGTATTTACTCTTCAGTCAGTTTTGGTAGGCACTAGTTCACTCATTTCCTTCAACCATTCTTGGAACAATATTTATTGACATTGTACCATGTTCAGGCACTGTGCCCTGCACAACCAGTCACATGTTGTGCTTCTGAGGAAGTGAAATTTTAGTAGAAATATACACAATGAAACAAGGGATTCCAATACAGTATGATGTTGTGATATACATTAGAGGGGCTTCTGAATCAGACTTGAGGGCTCAGGAAGGAAAATAGGGGTGACTGGAAGTTTTAATTTTTATTCTTTCACACCTTTTTAACATCAACTCTGCCTCAATTTATAAACAAGTCCTACTTAAGAGTAAAATATTAAACCCAACCACTTTTCTATAACTTCGTTTTTTCACTCTGGTCCAGTTACATTATTTCTCAGGTGGATGGACAACTATAGTAGCTTCTAACCAGCTCCCCTACTTCTGATCTTGTCTCCTGTGGCAAGTATCATAGATTAGCTCATTTCATTCCATTCCAACCCCAATTGTAGTGGACCTTACTAAATGATAGAGGTTGGAAAGCTAAAGACTATATTTCCCATGCCTCCTAACAGCCTGGATTCCACAGGTGATGTAACCTCTGCCAAGTAGACAAACTTGTATGTGATTTGGAAGGGGGAATGAAGCAGAGAGTCCATACTTCTGCTTCTGAGATTTCTGTTTTCTGTTAGGGAGCATGGTGCTGGAAGTTTTTGATTCTTCTGCATCAGCAGTCACAGAGATCCCAAGGTAATGTTCTTAGTTTTGTGGACATCAAAAGGCAGGTCATGGGGTGTCCACCTAGCTTATGTAGATGGAGAATAAGGCAGCATGGTCTTAGAGCCAAGATTTGTGATGAACTTAGCAGAGGTGGTGAGGTCCTGGGGCCAGTTATTAAGGCAGTGGCTTCCTGATTCTCCCAATGGTGCCAGTTATATGTGGTGTTATTCTGGGAAACAGGTTTGGAAATTCAACCTAGAATCTGTTCTTTTGATTCCTTCAACAATTTTGGAAGCACCAAATTCCCCCTTTCTACTTAAATGGGCTAACATGGTTTCTGTTTTCCATAAGAGAACGCTGCACTTTACTCTCTACACAAAAGCTAAAGGAAATGTTTAAAAAAAGTATCCTAACTTCTTTGCTCAAAACCCTCCAATGGCTTTCTGTGCCACTTGCAATACAAGTCAAGCTCTTAATTTCCTTTCATTCTTCTCTGGCTCACTTCATGGAAGCTCTGCTTGGCTACTAGCTGTTCCTGAAACACACCAATAACATCCCCACCTCAGGGTCTTGCATTTGATATTTCTCTGTACCTGGAATACTCTTCCTCTCTAGATAAGTGTGTGGCTCAGCTTTCTACATCATGCCAGTCATCTTTTTCTAATCCATGGTAGACCAGTTTCACTCTCTTTGACATTACTGTCTTGATTTTCTGCAGAGCATGCATCACTTTCTGGGATCATTTTGTTTACTTGGTTTTTTGTGTATCATCTGGAATACAAGTTTCATGAAGGAAGAGGCCATGTCTGACCTTTTCGGTGGGTTCCAGGGAAAAGCAGATCCCACATGCATTGCAAATATAGCTAGGAATTCAGAAGGAGGAAGAAGAAATAGAAAATACTGTACATTTTTCAACACTACCAGGATGTTTAAGGAGGGTTAGATGCCAAAGTGCCAAAGACTGAAAACACAAACCACCCGAGACAGGTGGCATTTTCTGAAGAATATTCTTGCAATTGTGAAACAAAAATTATATATGCAAGCAGTGTGAATAACAGCCAGACCTGCGTCTGCAATGAGTGCCGTTACATCATTGGCATCCAATTAGAAGGCTCGTTCATGACCTGCTCTGTGGCTTATTTGGCATTTTCTTCCAAAAAAGCATGTACTTGGTCTTGTCTGGTCGTTTGGGAAGTAATAAAACAGGGCATTTGGGTTCTTATCATTGCAAAAAATCATTTGCAAACCTCTCTTGTGTATTCAACCCTGCACTAGGCATTCTGGGATGAGTGCAGGGAAGGGAAAAGCCACAGATCCTATCTACAAAGAAAGTGGGTAGATGAGTTACTGTCCAATAAGGGTCAGGGAGCTGACTAGGAAAGGACTATCCTATAGGAATCAGATGATGTGGATGCTCTGGAGAGGGACTAGGCCAGGAAGACAGAGAATCAGAAGCCACAGTGTCAGTGAACAGGAGACTATGAAGTGCTTTGAAACCAGGGTAGAATTCAACATCCAGCCTTCCAGCCCCAACTACCAACAGCTCCCAGGCCACAGACTGTAGGCATCAACTGAACTACCCAGGACAACTGCCAATGCCTTGTCTCCCACCCTTGCCTGGGCCTCAGGCGATTTAAGTTGTTTTCTCATTGCTGCCAGACACTGTTACGGTCTCTGTGGCACTGTAAATTCATAATCACAAATCTTATCCAGACCCTCCACACTGCTTAGCATTCCTACTTTGTTTCCCAGCTAGCTATCTCATCCTTTCTCCACAATTATAGTTTATCTTGTACATGGTCCTTAAGAACCTTTTCCCACAGCAGATTACCTTACTCTCCTACTTCATGGAGAAAACAGAGAACTGCAAAATCCAAATGGGAATTTCCTCAGTTTTCTGTCATCAAACCTCCAGTTGCTTGTGTTGGTCTCCAGCCTCTTGTCCTCCGGGCACAGTCTGCACACAGAGACTACTGCTGGGGTCACTGATAGGGTTTGGCTGAGCCCGTCTAACAATGGAATGTTCCACTGTCTTGGTATTTTTGTCCACATGACCAAATCTAGTTTGGGGCTGCATTGATCAAACATTTTTATTCATGCAGCCATAATGGAATGAAATATTGGATGCTGCAATGTTGATTCCCTATGTTCCTGAATCCTCTGTATTAGAATCTCTACATGTGCTTGTTGAAAATAATTTTTCCATAAAGTAATTTCTATGTACACCAAGTTTTGAGAACCACTGATATTGACCACAACTAATTTGTCCAGTGAAAAAGTTCTGGAATGGGCCTTCTGTCACAAATGAAGGTGGACCTGCCGACACTGTAGCTGTAGTTCTTTTAAAGATGGAGTCAATCACAAACCAGAGAAATCCTTAGACCATCTTTTTTTCAGACAAATTTAAATACTCCTATAGCCATCAACACACACATACACACCCAGAGCCTGCTCTAATGCATGGAGGAACATGTTAGCTTTCAACCTCAGCACTATAGAGGGGTTCAACTGTGGGAATATCACAGTACTGTACAATATTCAAGACATTTTTTGTGAAAGAAAACACACCTACAGAAAAATGCATAGAATGTAACTATGTGGCCTAAAGAATAATTATGAGGTGGGCATTAATGTAACCACTATCTACATCAAAAACAAATATGACCAGTCTCCCACAAGTCCTTCATGGTTTTTCCCAACACGAGCCCCCCAGTTAATGTGTGTGTGTGTGTGTGTGTGTGTGTGTGTGTGTGTGTGTGTTTTATATGCATGCCTCATGTAGTATATATTCTTGTGTCTGGATTCTTTGACTCAGTGTTATGTTTGCAAGATTCATCCAATTTGTTGCATGTAGCCAACTTTGTTCATGTTCTTTCCTGTGTGGTATCCCACTGATGGATATGCCACATGTTGTATAACCACTCAACTAGTTTTGGAATTTGTATTGTGTCCAGTTTGGGACAATTACAAGCAATGCAGCTCTGAGCCTTCTGGGCGGTGTCTCCCAAGGCATGTGTGCATGGGATTCTCGAGTCTAAGTGCCTAGCTGTAGTATTGCTGGGTCTTAGGGTAAACATATTTTAAACTTTTTGGTGTACTAACGCAGTGTTTCTATTAATGTCTAAATATTTATTAATTCCTTCTATCCAAAACTTAGTAATATGCTATTTCATTTCCAGACATTTTGATTTTTTATTTATTTATTGTTCATCAGCTTTTATTTTTATTTCTGGGGTACATGTGCAGGTTTTTTACATAGGTAAATGTATGCCATGGTGGTTTGCTGCACAGATTAATCCATCACCCAAGTATTAGGCCCAGTACCCATTCGCTGTTCTTACTGATGCTCTCCCTTTCCCTGCCCTCTCGACAGTCCCCAGTGTGTGTTTTTCCCTCTCATGTGTCTGTGTGTTCTCATTATTCAGCTCCCGCTTATAAGTGAGAACATGCAGTGTTTGGTTTTCTGTTCCTGCGTTAGTTTGCTGAGGATAATGAAGTGTACATTTTGGTTTTCAAATGCTGTCTTTGTGTTATTAACTTCTGCGTTAGCATTATGATCAGAGAGCTTATTTTGTATGATATTGATCCTTTGGAGTTTATTGAGGCTTTTTTCTCTTTTCCTAAATTCATATTCTATTTCTGTAAATCAGCAGTGCACCTCTAAATAATATAAATATTTTTTGTTGGGCATAGAGTTTTATATTGTCTAATCACTCAGATTTATTACTGTGCCTTTGATATCACTGCTTATTTCTGTTTGTTTGAACTCTCAGTTTCTGAAAGTGGTCGGTTAAAATCACTAGATATGATTATTAATGTGTGTGTTTCTCCTGACAGTCTTAAAACTTGGTCACCTAATGACATGGTGTAAAAATACAAGAGCAAAAATTGACATAACTATAGGGAAAAATAAGCAATCACAGTTGGATATTTTAACACATTTCTCTCAGTAATTGATAGAACAAGCAGAACAAAAATCAGCTAAGTACATGGAAGATTTGAAAAAAAAGTGATTAACAAACTTGACCTGATAAAGATTATATATATATATATATATATATATATATATATATATATATATATATGCTACCTGTACCTCGACATCTACCTATCTCTGCCTAGATTATCTATATCTATCTGTACATCTATGTCTATATGTGCCAAACAACTGAAAAGCACAGCTTTTTTTCAGCACATGTATAATTTTTTTTAAATGACCACATTATGTCCAGAAAGAAAATCTTAACAAATTGCAAAGGATTGAAACCATACAGAGCATCTACACTAACCAGAGTGGAATTCAGCTAGAAATCAATAACAAATAGCCAACTAGAAAAAATCTCTACATGTTTGAAAATGGTCAACTTAAAATAAATTATAGATAAAAAGAATAAATCATAGTGGGTACTTGAAAATAATTTGAACTGAAAAACTATGAAAATAGCAAGTAACAAAATTTGTGGGATGTAGTTAAAGTAAGAATCAAAGGAAAAGGAAGAAAGCCTTAAAATTAATGAGCTAAGTATTCTTTCCAAGAAGTTAGAAAAAGGACAGCAACACTGTCTCAAACGAATAGTTAGAAAATGAAATTAAAAACTAACATTTACAGTGGTATTAAAAACATGAAGTACCAACAAAAAACTCTAATTAAAATGTGTAAGACTTTCACAGAGAATATGACAGAATCATATTGGGAGACAGCAAACAAGACTGAACTCAATACAGATACTATATTCATAGATTGAAAGGCTCAATATTATAAATATGTCAGCATTCCTTCACTTTATTGATAATTCCATGTAATTACAATAAAAATTCTAACAGATTCTATTTTGTAGAATTTTTCAATATAATTTGAAAATTTATACAGAGAAGCAAAAGTCCAAGAGTAATCAAGATACTCCTAAAGAAAGTGGTGAGGATATTTGCTCTGCCAAATATCAGTTTAAGGCTATAGCAATTAAGACAGTGAAGTCCTAGCCCAAGATAGTTAAATAGATCAGTGGAACAGAATAGAAAACCTAGAAACAGCTTCACTACACCATCTTCTTTGAATGATCCCTTAATCTTCAGGCCTTAATTGCAACCTTGTTATTCACTGAAGACATAGCTTACCCTGAAGTCCTCCCTAGTGGAGACTCTGTTCTCTCATATGCCAAATACCTTAGGGCCAGAAAAGAGTTGAGTTTTCCCCAATCCTCTGTTGCTTCTAGGCCAAAAAATATCTGCCCTTTTGAGGTTTAAGCCATTCCACTATGTCATCTTCTATGCCTCCTTCCTACTAGCATCCATTGACCTCCTAGCTATTCTGACTTCGCGTGGGCTTGGGGATCTGGCTTATGCTCTGACTCATGGTCTTTCTCTCTGCTCCATCCTACCATCTTTCAGATGACTTCAATATCCACATCAACCACCCAGCAGTTTGACCTTTTCATTTCTAGTGAACTTCTCTACCCTGTAGTAGCTACACTCATCTACACATACAGTTTGGGTTTATTCTTTACCTGAAACTACTCTACCTCTGACAGCATAAGTTAAAACATCAATTTTGGATTACAACCTCCTAGTCATCCTGCTCTCTCATTCTCCTACTCCCTCTAAACCTGTTCTTTGATCTTATTGAGATCTCCATCCCTTGACCTCTCTATTTTTTGCCCATCTTTCCTCTCCTCTTTTTCCCCCTCATCTCCCCATTGATTTGGTTTGGTGAAACTCTCTACTCGCTTTTTTCTGTTTCTATGCAGACTTACTAAGTTGTAAATATATCACCTATCACTTATTTTCCTATATTTTCAACATCTCCTTGCATTCCCACATTCAGTAATGAACCACATCCAATTGTTGATTCTAAATTCTATGTTTCTCTCTATGTGCCTTCGCCAGCTATCTTAGATCAGCAGTTCAGCATCTCTCACATAAGTTTCTGCACTGCATTGTTGCCCCTCTCTGATCTTTCCTCCACAATGTTTTCAGAATGATATTTCTAAAATACAAATTACTTCCCTAATTAAAGTTTTCTGATGACTTCTTCTAGCCTTAAGGATAACTCCAAACTACTGACTTTGGCATCCAAAATCCCTGCCTGCCTCTTTACCCTCATTTTCCACCATTCCACCTTACAAAATCTTTTCACTGCAGTCACACTCAAACATTGGCAACACTCCAAGTGAATAATACTCTTTCATGTCTCTATGACTGTCTTTGAAATTGCTGTCCCCTTTGCTTGGAGGTCCTCTTCCCTGTCACTACTTCTCTCTCTAAGTAACTCCTCATCTTTCAAAATGTAGCTTACCTCATTCTCCTGTGTGCTCACTTTGCAGTATAGGGCACTTATCCAAATGAACTCCGGTCATTACTCTATTAGTCAAGATACATTGAGCTAGCCACTAGAGCTTGTGCTAGACAACAGACTTTGAGCAAATCTTGGGTCAGAGATGATGCCTTGTTTTTTGAGCCTCTGGTTGCAAGATCAAGGCCGGGTACACGATAGGCGGTCTTTTAATAAATTTTTATTGGTTGAGTGAAGAAATGTTGAGTGAAGAGTACTTTCCATCTCTCTTGGACTTCAATGTGGTCCTAATGATGCCTCAGAAAAAGTAATAAAATTGTTTTCCAGGATTTGGAAAACTTGTTTAGCAAAATACAGAGCTAAATGTAGAGCAAAAAAACCAGTAAAATCCTCTTATTTTTTATCTAAAACTAGGTGTGAGTCAACTAGGTTGCTGTAAAGGCCTCACACAGAGACCTGTCTTGTATACGTAGCTTGGCAAGAGACCACCCCAAAAGGAATCCCTGAAGTTATCAATGAATTTTAAGAGAGGAAGAAACAAATAAATTTGAATTTAACATACACATAACTCTTGGAAGTCTGAGTAGTTGGGATACATAATGGAGACTGATTTCAAGTAGGCCTACAGAGTTTGGGGCCTAAGCAGGCCAACTTTCACGTGGTTTAGGGTACACTAAGTAATGTAAAAAGTAGCATCAATGTCACTGACTTTTCTCAGCCACACTGAGGAACCCTGAAGCCTACACTAACTGAAGGACAAAGTTGTTAATCCTAGTGCAGCTGTGAGGAGACTTGCAAAGCAGTCTCTAAAGCTAAAAGTCAGGAAACAAAAAAGAGTTTTAAAGAAGTGTAGTCTGTACTTGTCATTACTCTTGTACAGAAACACAGGACGTGGAGCAGGGAAAATATAATGCAAAAGTTGGCAGCCTTTCCATGGGGCCTATTTTTCAAATTTTGTTTCACTTCCCCCACCAAACCATGGAGTTAAAGGTGGCAGTTTTCTTCTTGTGGGGTGCAAAGGAGTGTTTGAAATAAGACACAACAATGGGAAGCCTCTTTATGCCTTCCTCTCTCAGTTTGGACCTAGATCAGGCTAGAAACTCCCTACTTAGAGCCCAAGGCCCCACACAGCTCCACTGGGCCCAGGAACAAGGAAGGCCATGACACTCCTATCCTGTTCCCTCACCATAACCTTTTCCAAGTCTGCCTGATGGTAATCAAGAACACAAGGCAGAATGCAAGAAGAGGGACTGAAAGCATTCAAGAAAGACCCCAAGAGAGCCTGCCAAGGCCAACTCTGGCAGGACAGGCAAGAAAGAGCTGAGCTCTCCTTTTCCCACTCCTTTGAGCTCTTCTCTCCTCCAGCCCCTTTGGATGCCCACATCACAAATCTTGATTAAAAGATAAATACTGATGCATGGGGAACAGGGATTGGTTGGACCATGGAAAACACTAGTCTCCAGGCTCTGGAAGCTTCCTGGGATTAATCTTGGGAGGTGATTCTTAGCTTAGAGGGTTTGAGGGTGGGGGAAGCCGAGAGAGGAGCAAGCAGAGAGCTATATTGGCTGTCTTGTTGATTGCTACATTTCCAGAATTTAGAATCATGCCTGGTACATACTAGGTGCTCAGTAAAGTAAATGATTATTAACTGACTGATTGAAGGAACAAATGACTGTAAGAAAGGGCAAAACTTTGACAACAAAAATTATACAGAACACAGAGCTTATTTAAGTGCCATCAAATAAATTGGTATTACTAGGTGTGCAGAGTTAGGGAAGCCTTTGTATAAGTCTTCAATGCCAGGTTTATTTTGTATATAGCAGAATCCATAGAAGTTTCCTCATAGGAATTTGACATGATCAGAGTTAGGTTTTGGGGGTTCAGTTTGGCAATATTATGAAGAACATATCTGTGGGAAAAGATATGAAAATAAAAGAAAAGTTAGGATGCTATGCAGGAAAAAAGTTCAGGTGAGAAGTAGTAAAGGCACCAGTAAGAATGACTATTACGTAAAAAGTTGAATAATATTGGGAGGCCAAAGTGGGCAGATGACAAGGTCAGGAGATCGAGACCATCATGGCTAACATGGTGAAACCCCATCTCTACTAAAACTACAAAAAATTAGCCGGGGGTGGTGGCAGGCACCGCTAGCTCCAGCTACTTGGGAGGCTGAGGCAGGAGAACGGCATGAACCTGGGAGGCGGAGCTTGCAGTGAGTGGAGATCATGCCACTGCACTCCAGCCTGGGTGACAGAGTGAGACTCCGTCTCAAAAAATAAAATAAAATAAAAATAAAAGCCAAGATGGCTGAGTAAGAACAGCCTCCGGTCTGCAGCTCCCAGCGTGATCAACACAGAAGATGGGTGATTTCTGCATTTCCAACTGAGGTACCTGGTTCATCTCACTGGGACTGGTTGGACAGTGGGTGCAGCCCATGGAGAGTGAGCTGAAACAGGGCGGGGCATTGCCTCGCCCGGGAAGTGCAAGGAGTTGGGGAATTTCCCTTTCCTAGCCAAGGGAAGCCATGACAGACTACCTGGAAAAATGGGAAACTTCTCTCCAAATACTGCATTTTTCCCAAGGTGTTAGCAACCGGCAGACAAGGAGATTCTCACCTGTGCCTGACTCGGCGGGTCCCACGCCCACAGAGCCTTGCTCACTGCTAGCACAGCAGTCTGAGGTCAAACTGTGAGGTTGCAGCCTGGCTGGGGGAGGGACGTCTGCCATTGCTGAGGCTTGAGTAGGTAAACAAAGCGGCTGGGAAGCTCGAACTGGGTGGAGTCCACCACAGTTCAACAAGGCCTATTGCCTCTAGACTCCACCTCTGTAGGCAGGGCATAGCTGAACAAAAGGCATCAGACAACTTCTGCAGACTTAAATGTCCTTGTCTGACAGCTCTTAAGAGAGCAATGGTTCTCCCAGCATGGTGTTTGAGCTCTGACAACAGACAGACTGCCTCCTCTAGCAGGTCCCTGACCCCCTGTGTAGCCTAACTGGGAGACACCTCCCAGTAGGGGCCGACAGACACCTCATATAGGCGGCTGCCCCTCTGGGATGAAGCTTCCAGAGGTAGGATCAGGCAGCAATATTTACTGTTCTGTAATATTTGCTGTTCTGCAGCCTCTGCTGGTGATACCTAGGCAAACAGGGTCTGGAGTGGACCTCCAGCAAACTCCAACAGACCTGCCACTGAGGGACCTGACTGTTAGAAGGAAAACTAACAAACAGAAAGGAATAGCATCAACACTAACAAAAAGGTCATCTACACCAAAACCCTATCTGTAGGTCACCAACATCAAAGATCAAAGGTAGATAAAACCACAAAGATGGGGAGAAACCAGAGCAGAAAAGCTGAAAATTCTAAAAACCAGAGTGCCTCTTCTCCTCCAAAGGATCACAGCTCCTTGCCAGCAACAGAACAAAGCTGGACGGAGAATGACTTTGACGAGTTGACAGAAGTAGGCTTCAGAAGGTCGGTAATAACAAACTTCTCCGAGCTAAAGGAGGATGTTTGAACCCATCACAAGGAAGCTAAAAACCTTGAAAAAAAGATTAGATGAGTGACTAACTAGAATAAACAGTGTAGAGAAGACCTTAAATAACCTGATGGAGCTGAAAACGGTGGCACAAGAACTTCGTGATGCATGCACAAGCTTCAATAGCCGATTCAATCAAGTGGAAGAAAGGGTACCAGTAATTGAAAATCAAATTAATGAAAGGAAGTGAGAAGACAAGGTTAGAGAAAAAAGAACAAAAAGAAATTAACAAAGCCTCCAAGAAATATGGGACTATCTGAAAAGATAAAATCTATGTTTGATTGGTGTACCTGAAAGTGATGGGGAGAATGGAACCAAGTTGGAAAACACTCTTCAGGATATTATCCAGGAGAACGTCCCCAGCCTAGCAAGGCAGGCCAACATTCAAATTCAGGAAATACAGAGAACACCACGAAGATACTCCTCGAGAAGAGCAACCCCAAGACACATAATTGTCAGATTCACCAAGGTTGAAGTGCAGGAAAAAGTGTTAAGGGAAGCCAGAGAGAAAGATTGAGTTACCCACAAAGGTAATCCCATCAGACTAACAGCAGATCTCTTGGCAGAAACTCTACAAGCCAGAAGAGAGTGGGGGCCAATATTCAACATTCTTAAAGAAAAGAATTTTCAACCCAGAATTTCATATCCAGCCAAACTAAGCTTCATAAGTGAATAAAATCCTTTACAGACAAGCAAATGCTGAGAGATTTTGTCACCACCAGGTCTGCCTTACAAGAGCTCCTGAAGGAAGCACTAAACATGGAAAGAAACAACCAGAACCAGCCACTGCAAAACCAAAACCATGCCAAATTGTAAAGACCATCGATGCTATGAAGAAACTGCATCGATTAATGGGCAAAGTAACCAGCGAACCTCATAATGACAGGATCAAATTCACACATAACAATGTTAACCTTAAATGTAAATGGGCTAAATGCCCCAATTAAAAGACACAGACTGGCAAATTGGATAAAGAGTCAAGACCCATCAGTGTGCTGTATTCAGGAGACCCATCTGATGTGCAGAGACACACATAGGCTCAAAATAAAGGGATGGAGGAATATCTACCAAGCAAATGGAAAGAAAAAAAAAAAAAAAAACAAAAAAAAACAACCAGGGGTTGCAATCCTAGTTTCTGATGACTTTAAACTAACAAAGATCAAAAGAGACCAAGACGGCCATTACACAATGGTAAAGGGATCAATTCAACAAGAAGAGCTAACTATCCTAAATATATATGCACCCAATACAGGAGTACCCAGATTCATAAAGCAAGTTCTTAGAGACCTACAAAGATACTTAGACTACCACACAATAATAATTGGAGACTTTAACACCCTACTGTCAACATTAGACAGATCAACGAGACAGAAGGTTAACAAGGATGTCCGGGACTTGAACTCAGCTCTGCACCAAGAGGACCTAGTAGACATCTACAGAACTCTCCACCCCAAATCAACAGAATATATATTCTTCTCAGCACCACATCGCACTTATTCCAAAATTGACCACATAACTGGAAGTAAAGCACTCCTCAGCAAATGTAAAAAAACAGAAATCACAACAAACTGTCTCTCGGACCACAGTGCAATCAAACTAGAACTCAGGACTAAGAAACTCACTCAAAACCACACAAGTACATGGAAACTGAACAACCTGCTCCTGAATGACTACTGGGTACATAACGAAATGAAGGCAGAAATAAAGAAGTTCTTTGAAACCAATGAGAACAAAGATACAACATACCAGAATCTCTGGGACACATTTAAAGCAGTGTGTACAGGGAAATTTATAGCACTAAATGCCCACAAGAGAAAGCAGGAGAGATCTAAAATCGACACCCTAACATCACAATTAAAGGAACTAGAGAAGCAAGAGCAAACGCATTCAAAAGCTAGCAGAAGGCAAGAAATAACTAAGATCAGAGCAGAACTGAAGGAGACAGAGACACAAAAAACCCTCCAAAAAATCAATGAATCCAGGAGTTGGTTTTTTGAAAAGATCAACAAAATTGACAGACCACTAGCAAGACTAATAAAGAAGAAAAGAGAGAAGAATCAAATAGATGCAATAAAAAATGATAAAGGGGATATCACCACTGACCCCACAGAAATACAAACTACTATCAGAGAATACTATAAACACCACTACACAAATAAACTAGAAAATCTAGAAGAAATGGATAATTTCCTGGACACTTACACTCTTCCAAGACTAAACCAGGAAGAAGTTGAATCCCTGAATAGACCAATAGCAGGCTCTGAAATTGAGGCCATAATTAATGGCCTACCAACCAAAAAAAGTCCAGGACCAGATGGATTCACAGCTGAATTCTACCAGAGGTACAAGGAGGAGCTGGTACCATTCCTTCTGAAACTATTCCAATCAATAGAAAAAGAGGGAATCCTCCCTAACTCATTCTATGAGGCCAACATCAGCCTGATACCAAAGCCTGGCAGAGACACAACAAAAAAAGAGAATTTTAGACCAATATCCCTGATGAACATTGATGCAAAAATCCTCAATAAAACACTGGCAAACCGGATTCAGCAGCACATCAAAAAGCTTATCCACCATGATCAAGTGGGCTTCATCCCTGGGATGCAAGGCTGGTTCAACATTTGCAAATCAATAAACATAATCCAGCATATAAACAGAACCAAAGACAAGAACCACATGATTATCTCAATAGATGCAGAAAAGGCTTTTGACAAAATTCAACAGCCCTTCATGCTAAAAACGCTCAACAAATTCGGTATTGATGGAACGTACCTCAAAATCATAAGAGCTATTTATGACAAACCCACAGCCAATATCATACTGAATGGGCAAAAACTGGAAAAATTCCCTTTGAAAACTGGCACAAGACAGGGATGCCCTCTCTCACCACTCCTATTCAACATAGTGTTGGAAGTTCTGGCTAGGGCAATCAGGCAAGAGAAAGAAATCAGGGGTATTCAGTTAGGAAAAGAAGAAGTCAAATTGTCCCTGTTTGCAGATGACATGATTGTATATTTAGAAAACCCCATTGTCTCAGCCCCAAATCTCCTTAAGCTGATAAGCAACTTCAGCAAAGTCTCAGGATACAAAATTAATGTGCAAAAATCACAAGCATTCTTATACACCAATAACAGACAAACACAGAGCCAAATCATGAATGAACTTCCATTCACAATTGCTTCAAAGAGAATAAAATACCTAGGAATCCAACTTACAAGGGATGTAAAGGACCTCTTCAAGGAGAACTACAAACCACTGCTCAGTGAAATAAAAGAGGACACAAACAAATGGAAGAACATACCATGCTCATGGATAGGAAGAATCAATATCGTGAAAATGGCCATACTGCCCAAGGTAATTTATAGATTCAATGCCATCCCCATCAAGCTACCAATGAGTTTCTTCACAGAATTGGAAAAAACTGCTTTAAAGTTCATATGGAACCAAAAAAGAGCCCGCATCTCCAAGACAATCCTAAGTCAAAAGAACAAAGCTGGAGGCATCACGCTACCTGACTTCAAACTATACTACAAGGCTGCAGTAACCAAAACAGCATGGTACTGGTACCAAAACAGAGATAGAGACCAATGGAACAGAACAGAGTCCTCAGAAATAATACCACACATCTACAGCCATCTGATCTTTGACAAACCTGAGAGAAACAAGAAATGGGGAAAGGATTCCCTATTTAATAAATGGTGCTGGGAAAATTGGCTAGCCATAAGTAGAAAACTGAAACTGGATCCTTTCCTTACTCCTTATACGAAAATTAATTCAAGATGGATTAGAGACTTAAATGTTAGACCTAATACCATAAAAATCCTAGAGGAAAACCTAGGTAGTACCATTCAGGACATAGGCATGGGCAAACACTTCATGTCTAAAACACCAAAAGCAACGGCAGCAAAAGCTAAAATTGACAAATGGGATCTAATTAAACTAAAGAGCTTCTGCACAGCAAAAGAAACTACCATCAGAGTGAACAGGCTACCTACAGAATGGGAGAAAATGTTTGCAATCTACTCATCTGACAAAGGGCTAATATCCAGAACCTACAAAGAACTCAAACAAATTTACAAGAAAAAAACAAACAACCCCATCAAAAAGTGGGCAAAGGATATGAACAGACATTTCTCAAAAGAAGACATTCATACAGCCAACAGACATATGAAAAAATGCTCATCATCACTGGCCATCAGAGAAATGCAAATCAAAACCACAATGAGATACCATCTGACACCAGTTAGAATGGCGATCATTAAAAAGTCAGGAAACAACAGGTGCTGGAGGGGATGTGGAGAAATAGGAACACTTTTACACTGTTGGTGGGATTGTAAACTAGTTCAACCATTATGGAAAACAGTATGGCGATTCCTCAAGGATCTAGAACTAGATGTACCATATGACCCAGCCATCCCATTACTGGGTATATACCCAAAGGATTATAAATCATGCTGCTATAAAGACACATGCACACGTATGTTTATTGCGGCACTATTCACAATAGCAAAGACTTGGAATCAACCCAAATGTCCATCAGTGACAGACTGGATTAAGAAAATGTGGCACATATACACCATGGAATACTATGCAGCTATAAAAAAGGATGAGTTTGTGTCCTTTGTAGGGACATGGATGCAGCTGGAAACCATCATTCTTAGCAAACTATCACAAGAACAGAAAACCAAACACCGCATGTTCTCACTCATAGGTGGGAACTGAACAATGAAATCACTTGGACTCGGGAAGGGGAACATCACACACCGGGGCCTATCATGGGGAGGGGGGAGGGGGGAGGGATTGCATTGGGAGTTATACGTGATGTAAATGACGAGTTGATGGGTGCTGACGAGTTGATGGGTGCAGCACAGCAACATGGCACAAGTATACATATGTAACAAGCCTGCACGTTATGCACATGTACCCTAGAACTTAAAGTATCATGATAATAAAAAATAAATTAAAAAAAAAAAAGAAAAACAAGTGAATGATTAACGAAATTCAAGATAGTGGTTACCTCTGGGACCTTAGGGAGAGCATAAGTGGGTTTCAGAGGCTTTGATCATATTTTAGCTCCCATGTTTGGTGATGGGTATACAGATTTTCATTTTACTATAATGTATTCCTTACGTATATATGAAATATTTTATCATTTTAAGAAAATGATGGGGTCTAAAATAAGGCAGGAGGAGTGGAGGACACTAGACTATTGACTAGACTCAATAACTAAGTATATGTTAGGTGAGAGAGACAGAACAAACAATCTTTAACTGCCTCTTGAGTGGATGCAGGTATAATTTTAAGCTTGTTTTATTCATAGACTTGGAAATGAGATCAATGGCTTTTTATCTTCTCAATAAACAAACATGATCCATTGTTTAGGCTTCTGAAAAATCTAAAATTCACACCTCAAAATTGATCTCACTACAAGATGTGAGTCATGGGAGTTGACTACATGTGCTGCACAATGAAAACAAAACTCTATTGTCTGAGAATTCTGCCCTGTTAGACTTCTAAAATGTGTACTCATTTATATTCCTTGAAGTCATAAACATCTGAAAATAGGGGGCTTAGTGATTCGTTTTCTCTAACTTCAGCATTGTTAGGATTTAGCATTCCCAACTGTACATTCCCAACTCTGCAGTAAGTTGTTTCCAACTCTGGCAATCACCTTACCTCCTCTTTATTCTCCCAATGGTCACCCTCCAGGCAGAGGAATACAAGGCAAATTGATTGCTAAATCGCTTCACAAGATTGAGCCATGAATTTGGAAAACATCAAAACATCTTAACTTTTCCCCCGTGTAGTAGACCAGTTTGTTAGACACTTGGGTTTATGTAGGAGATATGCAGATATGAAACTGAAAAGTTCAGGCAATATTAAGTGACTTTTCAATGCCAGGGTGATAAAATTAATACCATAAAGAGTGAAGAAATCATTGAAGGTTGCTGAGCAGGTGAATGTCATTTTTTTTTGGAAACTTGTCTGTCAGCAAGTACAGGATGGAATGGACAAGGGGGAGACTCTGGCAGGGGAGAAGCTTGGGGCCAAACAGAGGACTCGAGTTCATTTCTGCTATGTCTGAGCCTTCAGGCATTGGAGAGAATTGAGAAGAAGCAGAAACCATTCAGCTGCTCCATGGGACTCAGTTGCCAGTTCTTCTCTGCCTAATCCTTCAGCCCCTCTGGCCCTAGAGACCAATTGCTACCTTCTCTCAAATATTCCTACCCCTGTCCAAGAGGTGTTTCGCAATCATTGATGATTGTTCTGAAAATGAAGGAGGCAAGGTTTTCCTGAGAAGATGGGTGCCCAGGGATATCTCAATGGGTTGTTAGAAGCTGGCTGCACACTGGGCCAATTAAGCTCTGCTCTGGGATGCACAGATGGACACGTTTACACTTCACGGGGAAAGAAGATGAAAGAGCCCCCCCTGCTGACTTGAGACTTTGCAGTAGCTCTTCAGCTCTCACCTCAGCAGGTGGTGGAGAGCAAGTGCCTTTCCTGCCAGCAGGTTTATTTGGAAAGTCCAAGCAGATCAGCACCCCAGACCTATCCCTGAAACTTGGGTTCAGGACCCCAGGCACACATCCTGAATCTAACTTTGCTAAATGGGGTCCTGTCATTCCGCTTCTCAGAGCCTCAGTTTCTCCATGTGTGGAGTGAAAGTCATGGCAATCCCTGAATTGCCTACCTCACAGAGCTGCAGTAAGGGTCTCATGAGGTGGCAGCTGTGAAAGCACTTGGTAAACTGTAAAGAGCTGTGCTCCAGGGCTGAGTCATCACTGTGGTTATTATACAAGAGGATCTTTACTGAGCTGAGCAATGCTGTGGACCCTGTAGTGCTTAAGAAAGAATTCCTGGTGCTGCTGCAGCATTTGAGGATTTGACTTATAAGACAATACAATTAGAAAAAGAAACTGGGTAACTTTCATTGTGAAGTGAAGGGAACACAGGAGCCATCAGTGAGGGGACCTGGGAGCCACCAGTGAGGAGGGACCACTGCTGCTGCCTCTATCACCCCCTGATCTCCTACTGACTCCACCACCCACTCACTCCCTCCTTTGGACATCTCTCTATTTATTTGTTGCTCCTCTTCATTTTTCCATTAACTGAGTTCATCTCACAGTCCACCCTCTGAACCTCTCAATTCCATTTTACTGAAATGTTTTTATTCTCCGCTTTTTTCTTGCTTACTAAACTCTCTCCTTTGCCTGTCATTGTCTGTCTCTCAATTTCACTCTCTCTCTCTGCCCCTCTCCCTTTCTGTTTCTAATCTCCTCTCTCTCTCTCTCTCTCTCTCTCTCTCTCTTTCTCTGTCTGTCTCTCTCTCTCCCTCTCTCTTTCTCTCTCTCTCACACACACTCGCATACATTTTAAACCGATTCTTTCTGCGGCTCTGGTGAGAGGCTCAGGAAGGAGAGCCTCCCAGCCAGTGTTGCTAGGCAACTCAGCATCACATGGCCAGCCCCACATTTTCTGCCTGCTTCTCCTTCTGAGCTCTGCTGTCGGACTCTGTATTACATTCAGACTGGGCAGGTCTGAGTAAAGAATAGGCCCATTGGTTCACTTATAGTTGGCCTACGGTGTCAGCTTTCCTCTGAGATATCTAAGTCGCTGGAAATACAGAAGGAAAAAAAGCTAAGGAAATAAGAACCATAACGAGATGACATTCGTTTCTACAAACAGCTCTCTAGAGCACGGGGTTCTTAACTTGGTATCCATGAAACTCCTAGGTACACTATGGAGAGGGCACAGGGGCTGCAAAATTGTTGAAATGTCATGCAACATCAAATGTTTATGCTTACTTGCACTTTTTTTTGTTGTTGTAAGGATTTATAGTTTTTATCAAATTCTCAAAGGGAGTAATGCTTTCCAGGAAGTTCTTACATGTATTTCCAACTCCTATCAAGTTGTCTATGCTGAATATTTTGCATTGTTACCCCCCACCCTCCGCATCTCCCACTTACTTACCCTGCTCTGACCTGCATAGGTTGCTTCAATGGACTCCCTTGCCCTCTGGCTTCTAGTTGGGTTCAGCCAGTGGAAGGTACGGATAGGAAATCAAAGGGAAGAGCAGGAGGAGAGTGAGGGCAGAGAATTTATTCCCCTGACTCACTTCCATCCAGGAATTTGTTGTGCAGCTCTACTGAAGAGCAGATCCTATCTGGCAGCACTCTCCATATAGCTACCAACTTCTTCTGGTTTCCGGTAGCTGCTATCCCCTCGTGCTCCTTCAGACATAGGTATAGTAAGAGCTTCAGCAGTTCACATCCCCAGGAAACCTTGTTTGTTTATTTAAACACTCCTCAAAATTTCCAGTTTGAGAGAGTTATATGTTTGCTGCTAGGATCCCAACTAATAAGTGGAATCATAAAAAATTTAAAAATGGAAGCAAGAGACAGGGATTTGGAAGTTATGTTCAAATGGCAAGTATTTGAGTAGGCATGGCCATTTCCAAAACTCAGTTTTAATGACTAGCATTCTGTCTTAGATGATTTCATGTTGTTCCATCAGAATTCATCACTAGGAATGGAAGGAGCATGAGTATTTGATGGTTACTAAGAGCAAACCTTGCAGCAATGGGTATTTCACCAGTCTTGATTCCATGGGAGATCTCAAGACAGTTCCTTCTCATCTCATGCTGTCCAGGTGTCCAGGAGTTTAAGAGGGGCCTGGACTGCTGAATGGTTGTAGCCAGGCATTGTTTCTGCTAGATACTTGATCAATGGGCTCCTTGGCACATGGCTCTCTGGTGCTGGCCGCTGATGGAGTTTTCTCCAGCAAAGCTCAATGTTCCCTCTCCTCTGACTCCATTTCTTTCTCTGTGGTTTCTCCCCTCTTTCCTTCCCAGTCTGTGGAATCTGGGGCAGGAGAAGAAAACTAGGTTACAAATGCTTCCAAATCTTCTCTGTCTTACACCTGAACCTCTGGCTTTTGAAAACTCAAGAGCAAAGATTTTGGAACCTTTGTTCTCTGGTTATATTCTGACAACTTCCCCCAAAGCCATGGGTGACTCATGTCTAGCATCTTGGCTGGGGGTTGGTGGGAGGGAGGGTCTCAGGTAAAAGTAGTAATGCATAGAAGAGTAAAATGCACAGCTGAATGTCCCAACACCTTATGTTGTCACGATCACTTTATACTGGCTATAGATGGATTGAAGATCCATGATAATTTAGTCATAGAAGCTCCCCTGTTTTTTTTCTGAACTAGGAGTCTTTTTTTGAATAAGACTGTGAGTGAAGAACAAACAAACAAACAAACAGAGAGGACAAAGAATTTTCTGGACTCTTCATATGTGTGAAAGGGTCCCATTTGTAATTAAGGACACCATTTGGGAAGTCCTTTGTAACCCATCAGACACAATGATAAGACTTAAGAGATCCCACTTTTCCAGGTCAATTGCATATTTTCAGTTTCCCTTTTTCTGTTTTCAAATCTTACTGGTCATCCTAAAGATACTAGAGTAGAGCTCGCAGCTGCTAGTCATGTTCACCTAGACTAAGATATTGTCCTGATGGACAATGATGAACTGGATACTGAAGTCCCTTGGGATTTTGCTGAGAAGGGCTGGGAATTTCAGAACCAAAACAGTATGGAATTGTATGCAGAGAGTCCATGTCTCAGGAAGAATGTTTTCTTTCATTTATTGCCTTTGTGCACCCAGACTTGATTATAGGCTCCCTGGTGGTTTCACTTTGTAAACCATCTGGCTTATCAAAAATGTCTGAGTAATTCTGGAATGAGAAGAAGCACTTACTCATCTCTTACCATTAATTGGTTAAGGATAGTAGTCAGTATGGAAGGATTTTCCCCCATTATTTCTATTTGTACAAACATCCCAGCTGGTGATGTATGTGTTTGTGTAGGGGCAGGAGTTGGGGTAGGAGCAGGTTGAATGAGTACATCAGTTCCCTGTGAAATTGCTTACATCACAAGTAGATGATTGAGTCATTTGGGTCCTTCATAAATCAGACACTGGGTCAGAGATGTAGGAGCACAAAAGGTTCATTGAGGAGCATCTGTGAAAAATAAAAGGGAGATGAAGCATGATTGGGCTAGGAGAGCCTCGTATCTCAATACTTATCTGACAAAGTCTCACCCAATCTAACAGAGAGCTCTGGAGTAAAAATTTCCCATTAGAAGAATTCTGAGCTGGGCAGAAATGGCTAGGCCTTTGCTAGTCCTTGGCTCTGGCCTGTCCAAGAAGAGTGTGGTCTCATTTTAAAAAGTGAGATAGATCCTAAAAGTGAAGCTGGAAGCTGTGATCTCACTGCACTCTTTGCAGCTGAACTGGAAGTTCTTGCTTGAAGGGAGACTCTAATGATAGACCTCAATGGTTGCCACAGTGATCTGCTGAGTTTAGTGGCAGAAGTGTGACTTGGGTCACAGAATGATGTTTGTTCTATAAACCTGCTATCCACAAAATTGGCTAGAGCCTCAGGGACACTCAAAGCCAATAGAGATAATTTCTTTTCAAGTTTTCAAATCCACAGTGAATCTAAGTGCTTCCACGGAGGCTTTCATCCTAACCATCTATCCCATGACACACTAGGGCCTTGGGGCTCTAGGACTGCTCAGAGAAAAATATTCATAATAACCTGGTTCCTTAGAAGGCCATCTCTTAACCTCTCAGAGGCTTTGCTTTTGCTTATTTTGTTTCAGGGTTACCAGACTCTATTGCATACATTTGAAGCAAAGGCCCTTCCAGGGCCTATGCCTACCTTCTACCTGCAACTTAATATATCTAGTGTCACTTAAGATCATCTACTTCTAGGGTATAGTCAATTGTGCAGGCTCATTTTCCATAGTCGAATTAACTGCTAGCCTGGCATGGAAGAATTTGATCGACTCATTCTACTTGGTGTATGAAGAGTAGGAGTAAACTTTGGGCTAATATTATTGATGATACCTAATAATTATTGAGCACTTATTTGCCAGTTACCTTGTTAAGGGCCTTACATAATTTTTCTCATTTATTCCTTAAATACCAACAAATATGGTATGCATAATTATTATCCTTGTTTTACTTATGAGAAACTAGAGACATGAGAGATTAAATAACTTGCCCTAATTAATATCATTAAGTAAGAGGTGGAGCTGAGATTCAAGCCCAGAAAGTCTGGCTCCAGAATCCATGGTCTTAATCACTACACTGTGACACAGGCTGCCTCATCTGATGCAGAGTCTGTATGTCATCTCAGCTATATGGACTGTGTCTCCATCTTAGAAGATGCAGGAAATAGTAAAGGACAAAGAGAAGATAATTCAGATGAAAGTCATTAGACTTAGAAGCTCAATTCTGATTTTACCCAGGTATAAAGATAGTTGGGTATCCATAGAAATGGAGGTGGCAGTGACAGCCAGGCAAACTAGTCAGATAATGGCATGGTGGGAGTAGGTACAGGTAAAGGATTGCCCAGGAAGTTGTATACCTTATCCAACAAGGACACTTGCTACAAGGTACAATCTAGCATTTCAGGTCATTTTACTCCCTTATGGCTAGAAATAATGTCATGTAGACAATAATCAGCAGTGTGACAGGGGTCCTGAGAGCCTTGTTATGCATAATACTATGGTAGAATCCCAGTTCCAGCCAAGCCAAGCCAAGAGTCAAGTCTAGGGGAGTTAAGAAAAGTAAGGAACTGCAACCAGGCACTATATGTCCAAGCTGATTGGCAGGTAGAATTCAGATACCAGAAAGTCAGAGTCCACAAGCAACTCACACCAGTACATAGGTCAGATGCTGATACATGGTGGAAGTCTTTTGGGCTCTGCTTGCTTGAATTCTGCCTTTTGTATCAAGCTTTCTGATGCTAGTAGTTGTGAATTGTAGTTAGAAGGTGAGAAGCCTGCTGGCAATTCCCATCCCTGAATAGGAAAAGAGGTACCAGTATTTTCTCGTGCCCGGATGTTAGATTCTCAATGCTACTTGCAGTTTATTAATGTTTTACATATATCTGCTATGATTTTAGTCATATTACATAGAAAAATTAAGCAATTACAGTACTATCAAATTTTAAATTAGTCAGAAACTTAGCTGCCATACCACTGTCAATACTGGTCTTGGTTTTCAGTGAATTAGTCCTTCACAAGAAGTATTTAAAAGTTGCAATTTTCGCCGGGCGCAGTGACTCACACCTGTAATCCTAGCACTTTGGGAGGCCGAGGTGGGTAGATCACTTGAGCTCAGGAGTTCGAGACCAGCCTGGCTAACATGGCAAAATCCTGTCTCTATTAAAAATACAAAAATTAGCTGGCTGTGGTGGCAGGCGCCTGCAATCCCAGCTACTCAGGAGGCTGAGGCAGGAGAATCGTTTGAACCCAGGAGGTAGAGGTTGCAGTGAGCCGAGATCATGCCACTGCACTCCAGCCTGGGCGACAGAGTGAGACTCTGTCCAAAAAAAAAAAACCAAACAAACAAACAAAAAAAAAACAACAAACTAAAAAAGTTTGCAATTTTAAGTTTACTAAAATTGAACTAACAGGTTTAAGAAGTTGAATAATAGAGTCAAGCAGAAAAATGAAATTTCTCTGAATGCAATTTTAAGAAAACAAAGGCTTTCAGTGGAAATCAGAGAGAAACACATTTTTGTGAGAAATAAAATTTGCTGCAAAACATAATTTGAAGGGGAAAGCACAGGTTAAGTGCTATATAACTTGGAGCAAGAATTTAGATACATGTGGAGAAACAACATCCCTCAAACTATATTCTTCCCAGAAAATAAAACTAAATCTAGCCTCCCTAGTTGTTCTCTGTCTAACTTGAACTTAATGATCATAACTATCAGAAAAATCAGATAAAAAACCTGGGTCTTGTATTTTGGGGGAAAATGATACCAAGTAACAGATTCTGTCGACTTCTTACTGAATATCTTTTTCATCCACTCTTTGTCTTTCTCCTTCTTTTCCTTTTCTCCAGCCTTCCCTACTTCAACCCTTGGCTTTTTGGTAATGAATCTCAGAGTAGTTAATACATTGCATTCCAAATTGCTTCTGGCTTCCTGGTAGTGCTTGCTTTTAGGGGACATTTTTCTTTCCGAGTATGTGTAGTCAGGAAATATTTTTGGAAAAGTAGATTAGAGGTTGGGGAAAAAAACCCCAGTCCAACAGTGTTCTATTCTCATTTGCTCTATTTAAGAATCATTAGTACTTGTTAAACACTTTGTGCTTCTCTCACTGAGCCTGGACTTTTCCCTGCCATAGCCCCATTCTTCCTCTCATTTTCTACTGGATGATGAGCTCCTTGAGGGCAAAGCCTGTATCTTATTCATCTCCATGTTGCCAACCTCTAAGTCAGAAGTAAATCTTCAACCAAGTATTGTTGAATTAATATCCCACTCCTGCTCTGCAACAGTATTTCTGTCTTTGAAGTGGTCAAGAAGTCAACTTTCATTAATTAATTAATTTAAAATGTTCATTCTTGGATTGTTACTATGCTAAAGATTCTGCTCTTATGAAGTATATAGGCAATAACAAAAGTCAAATAGATAAGCTATTACAATATTGTAACAGGACATATTGCAATATGCTGGGAGGACCTAGGCACAGAATCTAACTAGGCAAATAGTGTCAGGGAATGTTTCTTGCAGGTAATATTTGATCTGAGTCTTGAAGAATGTGTAGAATTTGGTTACCAGGTAAAACAAGAGGGTGGTGAGCAGGGAGAGGAGTAAGTGTAAATGCACTAAAACAGGAGAAGGCATAGAGGGTTCAGGAAATTCAAGATGACTGGAGAGTATACAGTGTGGAATGGAAAGATGAAGCTTGAGAAGTAGTGAAGGCCCAAATAACACAGCACATTATATGTCAGCTTGAGGGGATTAAACTTTATTATGTGTCCAATTGACAGTAACATCAGTTCGTAACTTATGACTCTGGTAGCAGTATGAGGGATAGACTAGAGAAAGCTGGATTTGTTGCAGAGAACTGGGTGTGAGGCTATTGCAGTAGTTCAGGTGAAAAATGATGACTTGAACAAAGGTAGTGGGAATGAATATGGAAATGAGGAAATAGGCACAAATGATACATAGAAGGTCGAACTAAAAAGAATCACATAAATATGGAAGGGTGAGAGAGGTAGAGAGTCATAAACAACACTGAAATGATGGTGCCAAATACTTGAAGTAGAAGCAGAAACAGACACGGGCAGGGGGAAAGATGAATACGGTTTGGACACGAGTTTGAAGCACATGTAGTATATCAAAATCAAATTGGTCAGAACCTCTTTTAGGAGGGTGAATAGGATAGATAGGGGTTCAGGAAAGCATTGTTTATATGGATTTGCATGTCATCAGCACAGAAGTGATACTTGGAATAGTAATATATGAGATCAACCAGGGAGTGAGAAAATAAGAGAGGCCAGGAGAGAGCCTTGACAAGCACTAATGTTTAAGGAAGAGAGATTCTGAAGGAGACTGAGCTGCACCAGCCAAAGAGGCTGTTAATTTTTAAAAATCAAAGGCTATAAGGTTTCTGGAATTGGAAAATGACCCCCAGTTTCTGCCTTCTGTGGTCCCTTGCCACTCTGATTTTAGCTCCTGGAGATTAACTTTTTAAAATTTCTTGCAAGCTCAGCTATGCATTCATAAGGAAATTTGCTGTAATTTATCTAGCTTCATAGTTTGTGGAGCAAGAAAGCATTTCAGAATACTCAATCCACCACACTGACAGGAATATTCCACTGTATTACTTTTAAAATTAAAAGCATTGGTTACAACTTGGTAAAGGGAATTGATGAAAAAAACTTAAAGCTAACATTGTACTTAATAGCGAAATACTGAATGCTTTTCCCCTAAAATCAAGAACAAGACTGCTCTCACCTTTCCCATTCAGTGTTGCACCAAAGATTCTAGTCAGTGCAATCAATTAAAAAACAACTAAGAAATAAAAAGCATCCATATTAGAAAGGAAGAGATAAAACTCATTTTTTTTGCAGATAACATTCTCATCTATATAGGAAATCCTATGATTTCTGTAACAGAGAGTAGAACTAATAAGTGAGTTTGGCAACATTGCAGGATACAAGATCAATATATAAAAATCAATTAAATTTCTATGTACTAGCAATGAGCAATTGGAAATTAAAAGGAAATATTCTCAGTCATAATATCATAAAATATGAAATATTGAGGAATAAAGTTATCAAATAATATGGATGATCTGTGCAATTAAAACTAATAAACGTCACTGATGGAAATTAAAGAAGATTTAAATAAATGGAGATATATGTCTTGTTCATGGACTGAACTCAATATTAGGATGTCAGTTCTCCCCAGATTGATCTATAGATTCAGTACAATCTCAGTCAAAGTTCTAGCAGGCGTTTTTTGTAGACATCGACAAACTAATTTTAAAGTTCCCATGGAAATGCAGATGACCCAGAATAGCCAAAAGAACTTTCAAAAACAACAAATTTGGAAGACTTACTCTAGCTTGTTTAAAGAGGTACTATATAGCCATAGTATTGGCATAAAGATAGACAAATAGAACAGAACAGAGAGTCCAGAAATAGATGCCTATATGTGTGGTCAATTGATTTTTGACAAAAGTGCAAAGTCAAGTCAGTGGAGAAAATATGATCTTTTTAACCTAACAACGCTAGAACAATTTGGATAGTCATATGCAAAAACAATAGCAACAATAACAATTAACAAAACCCCAAACCAACCAAACAAACAAAACTTTGATCCATACCTTGCACCATACAAAAATTAAGTAAAAGGGGATCATAGACCTAAACACAGAACTGTAAACTATATAATTTCTAGAATAAAATCAGAGAAAATCTTTGAGACCTTGGGTTAAGCAAAGATTTCTTTGAGAGGGCAGAAAAAGGCAAGATCCATAAAAGAAAAATTTGATAAATTAGACATAATCAAAATTGAAAACTTTTGCAGTTTGAAAAACAGTGCTAAGAGAAGAAAAAACAAGCCATAGGCTTAGAAAAAATATTTGCAAATTACATATCTGATAAGGGACTAGTATCCAGCATACACAAAGTAATTTTCTAATTCAATGACAAGAAGAAAAGCAACCCAATACATAAAATGGGCAGAGGATTTGAACAGACACTTCACCAAAGAAGATATATTGATGGCAAATAAGCTCATGAAAAGATGCTCAATATCATTATTTATTAATGAAAAGCAAATTAGAACCTCAGTAAGATACAACTACCCCCTCACTAGAATGGCTAAAATTAAAAACATCAACTATTACAAGTATTGGCAATGATGTACAGAAACTGGAACATTACATACTGATGTTGGAAATGTAAAATGGTGCAACCACTTTGGAGAATACTTTGGCAGTTTCTTGTAACAAAATTTGTAACAAATGTTAAGGGTAACTTTATTTGAAATAGCCTCCAACTGGAAAAAAAACCAAATGTTCATCAACAGGTGAATTAATAAACAAATATTACATACACACAATATTATTCAGCAATAAAAATGAACTAGTGATACACATTATATCATGGATGAATCTCAAAATAATTGTGCTGAGTGGAAGAAGCTAAACCAAGAAAAGTACATGCTGTGTGACTCAATTTATATCAAATTCTATAAAATGCAAAGTAGTATATAATGACAGAGTGCAGATCAATTTTTGTCTGGGAGTTGGAAATTGCGAAGGGTTGGGAAATAATGGTTGCAAGGGAATGAGGAAATGTTCTGGGGTGATTAATATGTTCACTATCTTCTTTAGGGTGGTGGTTTCACAAATATGTACAAAACTTAAATTGTATACTTTGTGTTCACTTATTTGTATGTCAATTATACCTCAGCTTCTGAAAGAAGTTGATTAAAAAAATACAAACATTAAAAAACATGAAACAGTCTGTGTCTTGTTTGAAGACACAGACTGGCTACCTGGATCACAAACTTAAAATTTGGAGCAATCATCAATTTATCTTAGTTTTCCAAATGTGTGTGACCTACAAATCCACCCCAGCAATTCTGCTTCTGTAGGGCCTTCTATATTTACTTTTTTTCTCTGTTTCCCTGAATCTATAGCCATTTAATAAGTTTCTGGTAGCGATTTTTAATTTACCTGTAAAACAACATTAGAAAAAGAACGAAGTGAATTACTATACAGGATGGATGCAGGCATAAACTGTAGCATCTTTTATTTTGAAATGATAATATAAGAACCTAAGTGAAAACTGGTTTAATGCTGCAGATAAAATGACCAGAGATGTATAAATTGGATGACCCCTTTTATGAACACAATCTTAAAATATGACCTGTTTTTACTCTTAGAAACTCACTTTCATTTGGTCTATTTTAATCCTACTAACTTATTTTAAAGCTCACATCATATCTACTCTGCTCTAAGTATTATAGTGGCCTTTGGCCAAAAGCAATACAATGTTCATGTGATCAGAATATTAGGAAAAGGTTCCAACAGAGAAAATAGACGAACATCAGAGCTGTCAGAGATGCTAAGTAAGAGTGAACTCAATGACAGAGTCCTTTCCTTCTCTGAGTCATGAGGATTCCATGATATACTATACGGGTTCTCAACCTAGAATAAAATCATCCCTTGAAAATACAGGCAAAATTGCACATATATGAATATTTTTTTCTGGAGAGAAGGTTCAAACTGTTCATTTCTCTGTTTACTTTCTTTGTAATCTGTGCACAGGTCATAGTCTGTCTTCCAATTCCAAATCATTTATAGACTTACCCTTTTCTGAATGTAGGGTAGGACATGGGCTTCGTATTTGAAGACAGAGCTATGGCATTGGACTTGAAATTGGCAGCCTTGTGTCTGGCTCTGATTCTGCCACGTACTCTGTGTGTGACATTAGTCAAGCTTCCTTCTTATCTTTTGGCCTGTTTCACTGTATCTTCAAATTAAGAGATTGGATTAGAAAGATGCTTAACAGCCCTTTCATTTCCAACTTTCTAGGGTTCTGTGTACTAGGAAGCTCTTGATTTTATGTCCCCTTCTCCAGGTCTTTGGTGTTTCCCTCGCTTGCCAAGGCCCTGCATCAGGGTTATATATTTCTTCGGCTAATGGCTTCCAGTCTTGGTGTGCACAATTGCCCTGCGTGGCAAAGACAAGGCTTTAACAATGACAAGAACTGTTGCCTTTCCTCCTGAGGCTTTCGGGTTCTGAGGCATCTTATCTCTTTCACATTCTTTGACAGAGGCTAAAACTTGGATTCCATGGTGGCATGTCCCACTTCCATATCCCAAGTATCTGGATTTGATCAAACACCATTTATCAAGTTGTGACCACTCTTGTCATAGACCATCAGGGCAATAAGAACCCACAGAAATCACCGAGTCCATCACTCTTCTCACCATCACCTCTTTGTTTTCTAGATATGTGTGAGAAAGAGGAGGGAAGGGACTTACAGAGTCATACATGAAGTTCATAAATCAGGATTAAAACCTAGGAATTCTGACTCCTCATTCAGTGCTCTTTCCACAGAACCTTCTTTTTTTTTTTTTTTTTTTTTTTGGTCAATTATATTGCCAGGCATAATGCCTTGTTTTTTCTGGCTATTCATTCATTCCATTCATTCTTTCATTAAAAGTAAACATGAATGCCTACTATGTGCCAGTCACTGTGCTCAGTGCTGGAGAAAATGCTTTCAGGAGCAAGTCAGCTCTGTCCTTAGGCACTTCCAGGCTATAAACTATGGGCTATTTCTTACAGCACTGATTTGGGCTAGATGCAACAGAACAGGTGGTCTTAGAGGGCCCTACTCAATCTGGCACCCCATCACCTGTGCCCTCACCTCCTACTGTGCTCCCCTTGGCTCACTCAGCTCCAGCCATGCTGGCTTCCTTGCCATTCCCTGAACGTGCCAGGCATGCTCCTGTTTCAGGGCTTTGACATTGGCTGGTTCCTCTACCTTGATCATGCCTCTGCCAGACAATGAAGGAGGAGTCAGTGCAAACTCCCTCACCTCCTTCAAGTTTCTTTTCCGATGTCAGCTTCTCAGTGAGACTTACCTTGACTCAAAGCTGTGGGTCCCACCCCCCCCCAACACTCCTAACCCTGCTTATTCTGCTTTCTGTTATTTTTTTCATGGCATATATTACCTTTAAACATGCTAAAGAATTGAATTATAATATTTCTCGTTTATTGTCTGTCTTCTCCATCTGGGAGGAAAGTTCCCACAGGGCAGGGACCTTTGTTTTGTTCCTTCCTGCATCTCAAGCATCTAGGACAGTGCCCAGCACAAAGCAGGTGCTCCATAAACATTTGGTAAATGAATGAATGGATTATAGTTTAAGGATTTTCAAGGGTAGTTTGACTATACTTGATTTTCAGATTCTGCGTGGCCTTATTTTCTCCTTTAGGGCCTCAGATGCACAAAACTATATTGATCAGATTCCACTGTTCAATGCACACCAACATCATTGAATGGTGGAAGACCTCCTTTTGCTTTGTTTTCTTTTGTTGTTTTCCATTTCATTTCCCATTCCTTCTCCACTTCCTTTTCTTGGGTCCACCCATGAATATTTAGGGGGTGTCCATTCAATCCAACTTCTATGTGAATATTTAGAGGCATGTGTGTCTTTGAAAAATCAGAGCATTGAATGTGTTTAATTTAAAAATAGCATCATATTTTAAATGTATATCTTTCTTGCCCCTTTTATGCAACATTGTGTTTATGAGAGCTACCCTTTTGCTGCATGTAAAATTGATTCCTTATTTCTGACTGTTATGTACTACTTCACCTACCTAATGACAGACATTGTAGATACTCCACTCCTTGCTCCCCACAGCACCACTTCAGTAAACATTCTTTTATGTATCTCCTTTTGTATTTCAGTAAGCTTCTCTTAGCATATAATCCCAGGCATGAGGCCGCCTTTCTTATCTTTTGCCCATATTCCTAGTGGAATGTCTCTCTTATATGTGCTAATTAGAAGAGATTTCTTGCTCATCCTAGATATTACTGTTTTGCTAGCTTTAGACATTGCAAATATCTTTCTCACCCTCCTGTTAACTTTGTCTATGGTGTCCATTGTTGAAAATAAGACTTTAGTTGTCTTTTCACCTTACTGTTTGTGCTTTTGGAGGTTTATTTAAGAAGTAAGGTTTATTTAAGAATTATTTTCGTGTCTTGAGGTCTCCAAATTCTTAGCTTGCTTTTGTTGTCTTTATAGGTTCACTTTTCACCTTTATATCTTTAATCCATGCAAAGTTTATTTTTGTACATAGTGAAAAATAGATAATCAAATTTCTATTTCTCCATACAATGAGCTAATTTTACCAATGCTATTTACTAAGTAACTTCTCTCCCCCACATTAATTTATGATACCAGCTCTATCATATACTAAGATCCCATAAATATACAGATGCGTTTCTGGACTATTTTGTTCCATTGGATTACTTTTTAGTTCTTGCTCTGCTACTACACTCATTTTATTACTAGGGTTTTGCAATAATTATTAATATCTAGGAGCTTTGTGTAGTGCTTAAAGAAGGTGCTTTCTGATTATTTTCAAAATCAGTTTAAAGAGTGTTGCATACATATATATTTCTAATATTCTTGCAAGCATTTACTGCTTTACATAATCACTTGAAAAACATTTCTTTTTAAACCTCAGATCTACAAATGTAGCAGTGAAGTAATGCAATTGGCATCTCCCTTGGAATAGAGTGACAGTAGTTGCATGTAAGAAATACTCTCAAACTGAAGGCATGCCAGTTTGGTTACTTTTTCATCAGATTCCAGTAAACAAACTACTTTCTCTGCAACCAGTGGTTGTCAGAAATTCCTGCTATGTTGGGATTTTTATCTCCAAAGTAAAATGATAGGGCTTTCTTTTCTTCAGTAAGTTCCTTTTTAACATGTAACAGCTGCTGATCCATCTTGTTTAAACATCTCGTATAAATACATGACAAAGCAGTTCCCTTGTACATCTGACAGACTGGTCCACTAACTTTCCACTGAGGGTCTGGAGTTCTGATATATTACCTGTGGAGCTTTCTGAATATATGTGAACTCTCATGTTAGAAAATTAGTTTTTTTTTCTATCACAAACAACTAAACTCTAAATTTAGTAACCCTGATAAATTTTTCCCTTTAAATTTTAGGCCACGAGTCTTTTAACCAAAAGTTCTATTTAGGAATTATTCATATCTAGAGAAGATTGCAAATTTAATAAAAAGCAGATGGTAAATTTAAATAACTAGAGTACCCCAAATTACACAGGACTAGAATTATATTGTAATTTCTATTATTCCTTCTTGTGTGATTGAGTCCACTATCTGAGCAAGAGAACAAGCCTCAGGGATGAAAGCTTTCAGTAAGCAAAGAAGTTTAATTGTAGAAAAGGTTTGCAAGGCAGTCCAGGCTCTAAAAGGAGTAACAAGTAACAAGTATTTAAAGTAGGGGGAATAAAAACAAAAACTAAAAGATCAGAAGATTAACAAAACTAGAGGTTACTGAATTTACATTTAGTTTACGGTGGAAAACAATAATTTTCTCACATGATTATCATTTTTTAAAGGATTGCAACATATCTGCAGACATTGACATCACAAAAGGCAAGAGAGAATTATTTTTGTTAGGGAGTCAGTAACTTTCAGGAAAGGCTTAAGGATTGGCTTCTTTTGGGGGAAGAAAACTAGGTAGGGTGACTCTGGTTTCTGTTAGTTTGTTTATCTCAGGGTGTAATGTTTCTGTTCCCCCTCGCTATAGGATGTGAAGTATACAGTTACAATAATAATGGTTTCAGAGCAAGGTGACATTTCTGAATCCATATGACTAATAAGAATTCCATAAATAAATAACAGAAAAAAGTGGATGAGAGAAAATCACAACTACTAATAGAATAAAATATCCCTAAGCTGAAGAAAAAATATCAACCTTAAGTTTGAAAGAGTACCAGACACCCAGTACAGCAAACGAAAATTAAAAATTTGTCAAAGCATATTAGCATAAAATTCCAAAGCACCAGTGATAAAGAGCAGATTCTAAATGCATCCAAAGAGGCGGTAAAACAGGTTACATTCAAAAGAACAAGCTCTCCAAAATCTGAGGGAAAATTATTTTTGACCTAGTGTTCCATATCTTGAAAATGATCAGTTAAGTGTGAGGGTAGAATAGAGGTGTTTTTAGATCATCAGGAATTTATAAAATTCAATCCCATGCACCTTTTCTCAATATGTTCCTCGGGTATGTGTGTAAGAATGAGGTATAAACCTAGAAAGAGAATGATATGAGAATCAGAAAACATTCAACCGAGGAGATCAATGAAAGGCAGTGCTGGGATGACAGTTGAGCAACTGGCCTAAAGAACACCCTGTCACCACGGATGCAGGAGGACAGAGGACTCAGAAAGGAGCATCTAGGAGTAAAAGGGATTCTGGATATTTATTTGGATCCTTAGGGATATGGATTATCCTAAGAAGGAGATGATGGAGGCAAACAAAGACAACAAGAAATGCAAATAAAGCCTCCAGGAACCAAAAATGTTGTATTAGGAAAAAAATATAATATATTACTGAGATGTGCAGCAAGAAATATTGAATAGTTATAGTAATGTAATTACCATATATTGATTTTCAACTTTTAGAACCAACTATAGACAAAGCACTTTTAGACTTATAGAACAGAATCTAAATGTTACCAACTTTGACAACAGAAGAATATAAGTACAGAGGCAGCAATGGGTAGGGAGTAGAAGGTGTTAAAAATTATTCATGACACTTGTTAAAGTTGGTAAGACAGACTTTATTCAAGAGAGTAAGTGGTGATAGGTACAGGGACCACTGCAATGGAGTCTTGCAGTGGAGGACAGAGATTGGATTCAGACTCCAGCATGGACAAGTGGGGATTCATAATCAGGGAGCAGGGTGGGGGAGGGGGCATCAGTGGATAGAAAATTACTAAGAGGAAATATCAAGGATAAGGAGTTTCTGGCTAACCTGACTGACAGGATTATTGCTGAAGGCAGTTTCAGCTGACTAAAGATTTAGTCAAAGGCACAGTCTTTGACAAAGGAGAGAAGAAACAAAGGGAATAAGTAAGGGTGTTATATCTTCATTTTACATGGAAAGTCAAGGGATTTTATAGCTCAAGGAATAAGAAATAGAAGTGCAAGTACAGGAATTCCACATTATCTGAATCTAGCTCATTTCTGAAAACATATTGGAAAGCAAATATTCAGATAGCAGCAGCATTTTTCATGATTTGACTGAAGAAAACCCATTTCATTTGCATCCCATTCAAAAACCCCAACCCATTTTTCTAGATATTACTAAAATACCCTGAAACATTTATATAACAACCAACCAAAGATTTCTGCATAATATAAAACATTGTAAACACCATTTGCCTAATTATTTAACAGTTAAGGAATGCATTAGTGAGTATATTTGTGAGTAATAGGCAATACCACGATAGAGTATTGGCTCTGAACTTGATTTTCTCTGTGCCCTTCAATGACATGTACTGTAATATAAATAAACAATGTAATGACACATTACAAATAATATCTAAATCAGACCCAGGTTTAGTAGTTCTCCTAGAAACCTGGCAGAAGTAAATGCCGGGACCCATTAAAAGCAAAACCATTAGGATAATGGTGAGGATGATGATGAAAATAATGCCTAGCATATTTAGACAAGGTTCTAACCTCCTACAGGAGTAATTCACAACCTAAACATTTTGGCTGACATTACATGAGGATTGACTAGAGCAAGTTCTCACTTCAGAGAGTAAATTTTGGATAGACATTTTTACAAGGGGTTATAGCCAATTATCGGATAGTGAGAGTTCAGATAGCTAGGTAAAGGCAACACATAAAGGAGCTAAAAATGGTCTGTAGTTGTATGGGGAAGTGGGGAGAAAGAGTGTGTGGGGAGGTGATGCTACTGAGTTAAAGCCTTGTCTTTCAGAGCTGTCAATAAATACCATTGAAAATGATAAAGCATCCAAGGGTAGTATAAGCAGATGGTTTAGAGATGTGGTTTGAGTCTCCAGAAGATAAAAATTAGAATCAGCTAAAAGACTTCAAAGGAGTACTTCTGGAAAGCAGTACAGGGGTCATGTAGGGAAATGTTACTTTACATTATTATTCTTTATATTGTTTGATTTTCAAAAGCCCAGTGCACATATTTTTGCTAAAAAAATCCTTTAATATACATTTTTTTAAAAAGCAAAATATGGCCAAATCAAGGCACAACTAAAATATCCTTCAAAGTTGCCTCATCCCACTCCTACCCTCTTGGCTTCATTCTAAAGTTCACCCTCCTTAATTTTTTATGATCTGGCCCTAGGCTGTCTCTCTCTCTAGTCTTAGTGTCTGTCTTGCCCACATTTATATAGATTGGCACAAAATTACTTGGAGTTATCTGAATATGCCATGCTCGTTCATACCTCCAGGTAATTGCACAGGCTTTTCTTTCTTCTTGGGCCACTTTCTACCCTTCTTCATCTGTCCAGCTTCTATTGGCCCATAAAAGGTCAAGCTTTGTGAAACCTACCCTGAGTCCCCAAGCTGAGTGTTGTGATCCTCTTTTGTGTCCCCATAGAATGCTGTACATAACTCTATCCTAAAATGTTCCCTGTTATGTATTCTTGACACCTTTGTTTAAGACAAATAGACTGTAAATGTGCAGATTCATTTCTGGGCTGTCAATTCTGCTCCATTAGTTTATGTTTATTTTTATGCTGGTACCATACTGTTTTGATTACTATAGTTTTTTTAGTACATTTTGAAATCAGGGATTGTGATGACTTCAGCTTTGTGTGTCTTGCTCATGATTGTCTTTGCTATTCAGGATATTTGTGGTTTCTTATGCGTTTTAGATTTTTTTTTTCTATTTCTGTGAAAAATGTCATTGATGGGGAGTGCATTGAATCTGTACGTCATTTTGGGTAGTATGGACATTTTAATAGTATGAGTTATTCCCGGCTTCTTTTCACCTATCTGGATTCTTCCGAGTGCCATTTGCTGATTCTTTTTCCTCTACCTAACCTTTAAGTGTTGGAGTTTCTCAGGAAAGAAAATCAAAGACTCGGCTGGGTGTGGTGACTCATGCCTGTAATCCCAGCAGGCAGATTCACCTGAGTTCAGGAGTTCAAGACCTGCCTGGCCAACGTGGCAAAACCCCATCTCTACTAAAAATAGAAAAATTAGCCTGGCTTGGTGGCGGGCGCCTGTAATCCCAGTTGCTCTGGAGGCAGAGGCAGGAGAATTGCTTGAACCAAGGAGGTGGAGGTTGCAGTGAGCTGAGATCATGCCACTGCACTCCAGCCTGGGTGACAAGAGTGAAACTCCATCTAAAACAAACAAACAAAACAAAACAAAACAAAACAAAACAAAACAAAAAACCCCACACCCAGCCAGTTAGCAAACTCCAAATTCAGTTGTCCTTGTTGGTGTGGAGCATAGGCAAAGACAGTGAGAAGCTGTTCATACTATATGTTCAGATTTGTTCAGTCATTATGCTGATTAAAAGTCTTTTAAGTCTCCCTATTGCCCTTAGGATGAAATTTTGCTGCCTTCTAGAGCCTCTTCTGTTGTCCTTCTCTTGCTATCTCTGCTCCACTCAAGTCTTTTTTCAGTTTCCCAAAGGTGACCAGTTATCTTTGCCTGGATCACTGTCTCTCATTCTCCCCCTCACCAATATTAGCTCTTAAAGGGCCTCTTCCCTGCACTTCACTTTCAATCTGAATCAGGTATTCCTGTGAACCCTCGGCAATCCTGTATCTTCTATTCTATTGATGCATTCAGTCTATTCTATTGGTGCATTCTACTGATGGATTCAACCAACTACAGATCAAAAATATTTGAAAAAACTATCCATACTAACTACAATTTGTAATTATATACTTATGTGTAATATTTTGCACACATAATACCTGTGATGCTCATTGTTCTTTCTTCAGTACTCAGTAGTAGGACTGGTATAGGAGGAACTCAAGACATATTTGTTTTGTGAATAAACAAATGAAACTCTGAGGCTCAGTTTCTCCATCTTTAAAATGGAGATGAAATGTTCTTCCATTGAATAATAATTATACCAATCTTGCATAAACAATATACTGTCTGTTTAATTCTATGGAAACATCAAGACAGATTAATTTTCATGGGGAAATCCATTAAATTAGTTGATTAGGAGGTCACTGGTGATTATGGAGAGTGGCATGGAAACTCGAGTGCAATTTCTTATAAAGCAAGTGGTCAAGTAAAAGGAAGAGAGGGACAAGTCTGTAATTGAAGGAGTGACAGAACTGAGGCATTAGAAAAACATTCTGAGATGAAGAGATGTGCATCTGTTTGCAATTATATTCATATAACAGGAAAGTGTAAAAGCCAACTGGACATTATGTTAAGTTAAATGATCCAGCCTGAAAAGGACCAATACTGAATGATTGTACTTATATGAGATACTAGAGTAGTCAAATTCATACACAGAATGAATAGTGGTTGCCTTGGGCTGAGGGGCAGAGGAATGAGGAGTTAGGGTTTAATGAGAGTGGAGTTTCAGTTTTGCAAGATGAGAAAAAAGTGCTGGATGGTGGTGATGGTTGCACAACAATGTGAATGTACTCAGTGTCACTGAACTGTATACTTAAAAATGGTTAAAATGGTCATTTTATGTTATACATTAAAGTAGGTATGAAATCTAAACTGGATTTAATTATACTTTTGATAATATGTCATTTTCAAAAAATTGAAAATATGACTCTACTACAAATATAGAAAAAACACGTTACAAATATTAAAAGAAAAAACCATTGAGATGTCTCCCTAATTTCCTAGAAGTGGCTTTGATACATAAGGACAAACCCCTCTACTTTGTGGCCACAGAGTGGGGCTGATGTGACCTTTGTCCCCTGGTCATAGCTTATTGGTTTAAGCATACGCACCTGACACAATATGTGATCTTTCAAACTGGATAAAAAGCTTCTCTTCAGTGGGCTCTGAAAGAAACATGAGATTCAATAACAGAGTGCAACACAAAGGGGAGAGAGACATTCTTCTGCAGTTTTCAAAAACTAACATTTAGTTCTATAATTTTGAGAGCTCATAGAGGCAACAAATGGATTCCTCCTATACCCAGAAGAATAGCACAAAAGAAGACCATTCCTGGCAAAAGAGTAGCCCTTGCAGGACCTTCTGTACCCAGCAGAGCAGTGCCTAATTGTCACTTGATGGGGTCTGCTGTTCAGAGCTGTTCAACGCTGTGCGGTTGGCCCTCTGCATCCATGGGTTCTGCATCTCTGGATTAAACCAATTGCAGATCAAAAATATATTTTTAAAAGAATAATTGCATCTCCATTGAATACGAAAAGAATTTTTCTTGTCATTATTCCCTAAGCAATGCAGTATAACAACTATTTACGTAGCACTGACATTGTATCAAGTATTATAACTAATCTAGAGATGATTTAAAGTATACAGGAGGATGTGTGTAGGTTATGTGCAAACACTACACCATTTTATGTAAGGGACTTGAACATCTGTGGATTTTGGTATCTGAGGGAGTCCAGACGCCAGTCCCTCACAATACTGAGGGAAGGCTGTACATACATTATCTAATAGCAGTAGCATGAGCTCTGGCAGAAGAGTGACAGACAGTGTTGGACTCTTGTGGCTAGCAGAGCAGTGGAGTGGAGTGCTTATTGGAGCAGCAGCATGGAGGGAAGAACATGGCCCAGGGGTGCAGCAGTCATTCCAGTGGGAGAAAATTGCTTGTAAACACAGAAGAGACACCTAAAAATGCTTGAGGTGGACTTTGCAGGAAACATGTCAGTGAAATTTGAATTATTGCTGTCAGTGTTACCATTTATTTGTCTTTGTAAACCAGAGAGGCCTAATAATGTGGTGCTATCATAGTCTGTTTTGTGTTGCTATAACAGAATATGTGAGACTGGGTAATCTACAAAGAAAAGAGATTTATGTCTTAGAGTTCTGGAGGCTGACAAGTCCAAGATGCAGGGGCTGCGTCTTGTGAGGGCCTTCTTGCTGCATTATCCCATGTCAGAAGTGGGAGAGAGGGAGAGAGAGAGGGGGAGAGAGAGAGAGAGAGAGAGAGAGAGAGAGAGAGAGACTCTTCTCTTTTATAAAAAGTCTATTCCTGAGATAATGACATCAATCTATTGATTAGGACAGAGTTTTCATGATTTAATTACTTCTTAATGGTCCCACCTCTTAATGCACTGGGGACTAAATTTCCAACACATAAACTTTGGGAGTCACATTCAAACCATAGCAAGTACCATGGACAGCATTATCTAAATGTGATCTTGGGAGCTCACTCTGGGCAACCAGTTAGTTGGAACTAGCCCTCTCATTCTTCCAGAGGGTATATTATCTCTAAGTTCAGCTTCTAATAGGACCAGCAGTTCCTCCTCTAGCAGGGGACTGACAACATCCCACATGCCCAAAGATCTCTCAGTGCTGAGCTATTGGCATTCCCAAACAACTCCTAGAAATAATTAGCACCTCAAAGGTGAAGTCTTAATCCCCAAGTACTTCAGAATGTGACTGTATTTGGAAATGGGGTCTTTAAAGGGGGTAATTAAGGTAAAATGAGGTCACTACGGTGGGCCCTAATCCAGTCTGACTGATGCCTTATAAGAAGAGAAGATTAGGGCACAGACACACATAGAAGGAAGATCATGTGAAGACACAGGGAGAAGATGCCATCTAGAAGTCAGAGAGAGAGCCCTCAGAAGGAACCAACCTTGCTGCCACCTTGATCTCGGACTTCTGGCCTCCAGAACTATGAGACAATACATTTCTGTTCCTTAAGCTCGCCAGTCTGTGGTACTTTGTTATGGCAGCACTACCAGATTAATATGCAGGGGAAACTAAATTTTCTTTTCTCATATGCTCCTTGGCTATTAGAGTTATCCTTCCTCTATAAAGCCTATTTCTGAACTCAGTGGTACTCAACCTTGAGCATACATCAGCATGCCCTTGAGGACTTGTTAAAACACAGATTGCTGGGGGAGTTTCTGACTCAGTAGGACTGGTGTAGAGCCAGATAATTTGCATTGCTAACAAGTTTTCATAGGATGCTGATGCTGCTGGTCCATGTGATATTGTGGGATTGGTCCTGAGCTTTGAATGCACAAACAGGTGATAACCCATGTGTGACTTAACTGGGAAGATAGTGATGACAATGAAGAAATGCACCTGGCATTACAGCTATGAAAGGAGAACACGATAACAAGGCACATGTTGAGTGTCCCCCACCCCAAACTCCATTGGTGGTATTATGAGTAGAAGCTGTCAGCAGCTGCAATGCTTGTTATCATCTAGGACTAACCCTAACCCTGTAGAAGGTGAGCCAGTGGGGGATAGGTGGGGCTGGTAGACACACCCAAAGATGACTTGCAATGAGTCATGCTTTTGTATAACTCCTTCCCCTAGAGTGTGGACGGTACTCAAGACTTGATTCTAAACAATAGAATATGGCAAAGATGATGGGATATGACTTCTATGATTATGTTACAATATTTGGGATTCCTTCCTTGTAGAGTGGAGAGATCCGCTGCCCTTGAAGAAGCAAACAGCCATGTTGTGAGCTGCCTCCGCCTCTAGGACTTAAGGGAAGCCTACAGTTAAAAGCCAGCAAAAGCCAGGGCCCTCAGTCATGCCACACAAGGAAATGAATCCTGCCAGCAACTATGGGGGCTTGGAAGAGGACATTAAGCTCCAGTTGAGAATGCAGCCTGCCGACACCACCATTGCAGCCTTGTGAGATCCCAAGCAGAGGACCCAGCTAAGCTGTGCTCAGACTCCTAACCCACGGAAACTGAGAAAATAAACGTGTGCTATTTATAGGTGCTACACTTGCGGAAATTTGTTACACAGCAATAGGAGACTAATATGGGGTGAGAGGGGTGGGGAAAAAATAGAGGATAAATATAGCCAGTTGCTGTCCAACAAATAGGCTAGTAATTTTGCTGTGATTGCTTTGTTTCCAACCCTGAGGCCCCAGACTGACAGAAACTCGAGAACATCAGGCAGGGCCTAAGGTGGAGAACGATGATGTAAATACCTTTTTGCACAGAATTAATTGGCGACTTTGAGCATTCTAAGTTTAGCAGTACCACCTCAGCATCTCACCGCATTTGACATTCATTGACTGAGGAACCCAGGAGCCAGTTTGCATGCAGGGCTTGTAATAGATCATGGGCTAAAAACTACTGGTTTAAACACAAGGACCTTCTAACTCTGGGATGCTAATTTAGTTGCCCTTATTCTTGAGTTGCAGTTCTTGCTGGGAGTCTTCTCTGGTGCCCAGTCTGATATGGCATCTATTGGTCACATAGGTTTGTGCACTCACAATTTTCCTATGAAATCTAATACACAGAGCTCATTGTTTGAATCTGCAGACCTAGTGAAATGTCTGTAACAAATTGATTGTAATGCTGGCAGGGTGGAAGAGGAGAGTACGCTGCAGTGGCAGCACCAAAAAAAAAAAAAAAAAAGAGTACCATTTCCATGCAAGTGCCTGTCTTCATTGAGGTGAATCTGAAGGCTTTTCCCAGCCTCTTTAGGGATCTTAATGACGCTCTTGTTCTTGTTTAGGACTGTTCCTCCTTGAGGACCTCTCTATGAGTTTGCTTAGGCTGCCGTAACAAAGTGCTACAGACAGGATAGCTTAAACAACTGAAATGCATTGCCTCACAGTTCTGGAAGTTAGAAATCTGAGATCAAGGTGTGGGCAGGGTTGGTTTCTCCTGAGGCCTCTCTCTTTGCCTTGGAGATGGCCATCCTCTCCTCCCCGTGTCTTCACTTTATCTCCTCTCTGTGTGTCTGTGTCCTAATCTTCTCTTCTTATAAGGATATTACTCAGATTACATTAATGTCCACCCCAGTGACCTTACTGTAACTTGATCATCTCTATAAAGACCCTATCTTCAAATATAGTCACATATTGAAGTACAGGGATTAGGACTTCAATATAGGAATTTTGGAGGGACACAACTCAGTTCATAACAACTTCTAAATAGACATTTCAGACACAGCATCTAGCTCAGTCAGAGACTGTGCTTGTCATCAGTGTAATGGTGATTGAGGGACACCATCTGGTACACAGAAAAGATTATAAATTCCTTTAGGTCAGTGACAAGGATGTAACTGTATGAAGCTGGCTATACCAAACATGGGGCTCCCCAACATTCTCCCCGTTAGAAGAATAGCATTTGGGCTTTCAACTGCTCACAAAAGTAGCTCCTTGCCAATGGCACTACCTGTTAATGGTTTGAATTGTGTCCCTTCGCCAAATTCATATGCTCAAAAGTCCTAACTCCCAGGACCTCAGCATGTGACCTTATTTGAAAATTGGGTTGTTGCAGGTATAATGAGTTATGTTAGGATAAGATCATACTGCAGTAGGGTGGGTCACCAATCCAATATGATGGGTATCCTTATAAGAAGGGGAGATTTAGACACACACACACACACACACACACACACACACACACACACACGGAGAACATGATGTGAAGACAAAAGCAGAGATTGGGGTAATGCATCTACCAGTCAAAGAGTGACCTGGAATAGATACTTCCCTCAGAGACCTCAGACAGAATCAACCCTGCAGACTCCTTGATCTTGTACTTCTGGCCTCTAGAACTAGGAGACAATACATTTCTGTTGTTTAAGCCACCCGGCTTGTGGTACTTTGTTACAGCAGTCCTAGCAAACTCACACACTATTAGATGGGTAAGATCCCATCCAATCTTTTGACAAGTTCAATTTGGGTGTTTCTCAGAGAAGTTGGGGTTCTGTATTAGTCAAGGCAATTAATGCTAGCTTCTGTATACACAATTCCCAATGTCAGTGGGTTAACATAGTACAAGTATTTTTTTTTTTTTTTTTTTCATATAATGATGTCTGATGAGAGCTTGGTGGCTCTCTTGGTAGTTTTCTAAGTGATGACTCAGAGATCCAGGTTCCACGCTAACTAGGGCCTTTGAGAATTTTCCACTGGATCCCTTAATCTGACTGGCTGATAAGCACACACACACACACACACACACACACACACACACACACAGAGAGAGAGAGAGAGAGAGAGAGAGAGAGAGAGAGAGAGATTATGGAGAAGGCATACCAGCTTCTAACTGCTTTGGGATTGTCAGATCCTGAGGAATGGAAATGAGTATTTCCAGTGTAAGATGTACTCATATCCTTGCTGCTTCAGTCTAACAAATGGTGTGACTACCACATGCTTTTAAGAACATTTGGGGACAGACAGAAGGGTATATAGAACCATTTTGCAAATACCTACTTATTTTGTCCTTTTTGGGTTCACAGTTTAGCTACACTTCCCAGCCTCCCATATAAGTAAGTTTGTGCATGCGGAGGAACCTCCATGTCTACCTGAAGTTCCAACTCCATTGGGACCTGAACTGTATTCCTAGATCATCTACTTGATGGTGGTTGTGTGACCTTAGACAAGTCTGTCTCATCTTGTCTTCAAGACTTTCTTTCCCTATGTGTCCAATGAGAGTTTTGGATGAGATGGTGGCCCTGGTGGGGAATAAGTTCTTTATCTAAGCAAAGGCGGGAACCCAAAGAGTGTTCAGTCATTTGTGTGAATTGAGTCGTAGGTAATAAAAATGAGAGTGAGAGCAGACTCTAGACAAACAGAATGCTGGGGAAATTTAGGGTAGATACCACCCACTACCTATGCATTGAGCCTTGTCCTTCTTTCAGTGTTGTGTTTCATACTATAGATTTAAAGAAAAAGTAAAAAACATGCTTATCTCCTGTACTCCCCCCATTCCTATTTCCACCATATTTTTTGTTTTCAAAGTATATTTCATTTTATATACACGATATGTATACCTGGTTGTGTGAGGACAAATCTCAGGTTGAGCTTCCCTCCTGAGCCTACACCAGGCTCTGCCTCTCTGCCTCTGTCAGTCTCTGTCTCTCTGTTTTTCTTTCTGTCTCTCCTTTGTTCTATTGTATCTTTCTCTGCTTTTGTCTGGGAATGCAGAAGTGTCAGTTTCCATAATGGATCTATAATCTCAGTAGATATCACCAGTATTTTGAACATGGTTACAACACTTGTTTGATTGTTAATCTCTAGAAATCAAAGTGAAAAACAAGGAAGATAAAAATATCTTAGATACCCCCTACAATCACATGGAATCTGTTATTTTTCTTTTGCTTGTCCTTTACAGAGGCACATCATCCCTGTAGTGTTTCAATCAATTAGTAACTTTTCTAATCATCAAATATTGCTGAAGAAAAAATATGACATTTAAATGTCAATTATCTTCATCATCATTTATTATCAGTAATATGCAGAATTTCAGAGATGAATGAAAGTTGTCTGTGGGCATAGGGGTCCATACCTTCCTTAGGAACTCACTCCTTCACAGTGTGGAAGCTTGAGGGCTGGTGATGCAAGCGTTCATTTGTAAGCTTAGGTCAGATCATCAAGGAGACCCCAACAACACAGGCAGGTACTAACCACGAAATCAAATGATCTGAGTTTTCCTTAGGGTTGCTGCTGCTGCTGTTTCCATCTGCAGCCTTCCAAGATTATTCAGAGACTTTTGTCAGGTCTATATTGTGATCAGACTGCTATCTTTCCCCAGTCCTCCTTCCTGCCTTTTATTTTCACAGATACTACTTCACGAACATTTTTTAATGCTCCTAATTCTATACCATTGCTTGTTTCCCAAAGAACCCAAATTGGCACATGTATCATATTAAAGATCCAGGAAGTGGTTATAGGTAAACTAAGGCTCCATGTCACCTTGCATCTGGGCAGCAGGTCCTTTCTTAAAAGGGGTTCTGAGTAGTGCATCTCCATATCTACCAAAACATGCTTAATGTTTAGTATCGCTTTTATAACAACACAAGGGTACTTTCTCCTTCTAATTTTTAAGAGTTGAACTTATGTCTCTGGACATATGGTCAACTAAATGTACCATAGAAGCCCTGTTGCTACAAAACATTCAGGATTGCTGTATGAAATATAATAGACCTCTTAGCTGAGTTCAGAAGAAAGTAACAAGCTAGTACCCAGGTTCCTGAGTGGAGGTCAACGTGCACACTCAGAAGATCCATCAGGCCTGGCACTGCCCCACTGCCAGTATCATAGAGGTTCACTCCCAGGCCAATACATTAATGCCAGAGACCAGCCCCAGGAAGTGATTCTGGACCTCTACTTCCAATAGATCTGGGTTTAGAGTAACTTCATGACATTTATAAGCTCCTTTTAAATCTTTCAGAAAATATCCTTAGACATTTTCATGCTCAGGGTTTGTTTGTCAGGGGGCTGAGAGTGAGTGGTAGTGTGTCAGTGTTTGTATGGACCTATCTCCAATTGGGACTTTAATTTCTAGCTGAAAGAAATTCTGAGTCATGGTGCTCAAGCATCAATAGCACTTTGCTCATAAGCCTATTCTTGTTAAATGGGAGTATTTATATACTTTATGTAAGGCTTAGGGTTTTAATTTTTTTTTTTTGAAAAGTGACTGGATTTCCCTCCACTGAATGTCAGTCCAGGTAAGGTGATCTTTCCAGTCCCTTCTCCAAACACCAAACACCCCAATATCCTCAGATAAAGATATTGGTATTAAATAAAATTATTCAACTTATGCCACTGATTCTCAACTGGATATGTATAGATGAGAAAAAAGAACTTAGGAAACCTGATTCAACATACACGTTCTCCTCTTTCTTACCCTCTCCTTGTTCCCTGCCCATCCCCTCCAAATGGAAACCAGTAATCTATGTAACTCTTACCCTCTTTCTTCTTGTCCATAATTCCAGTGGTTTGGGTTCTCGCACTCAGGTTTTTAAAAAAATTTATTTTATTTCAAGTTCTGGGATACATGTGCAGGATGCGCAGGTTTGTTAAATAGGTAAATGTGTGCCATGGTGGTTTGCTGCACCTGTCAACCCATCACCTACGTATTAAGCCCAGCATTCATTAGGTATTTGTCCTGATGCTCTCCCCTCCCATCAACAGGCTCCAGTGTGTGTTGTTCCCCTTCCTGTGTCCATGTGTTCTCATGGTTCAGTTCCCACTTGTAAGTGAGAACATGCAGTGTTTGGTTTTCTGTTCCTGTGTTAGTTTGCTGAGGATAATGACTTCCAACTCCATCCATGTCTCTGCAAAGGACACAGTCCTGTTCCTTCTTATGGCTGCATAGTATTCCATGGTATATATGTACCACATTTTCTTTATCCAGTCTATCATCGATGTGCATCTGGGGTGATTCCATGCCTTTGCTGTTGTGAATAGCAGTGCAGTGAACATTAGCATGTATGTATCTTTATAATAGAATGATTTATATTCCTTTGGGTATATAGCCAGTCATGGGATTGCTGGGTCAAACGGTATTTCTGGTTCTAGGTCTTTGAGGAATCACCACACTGTCTTCCACAATGGTTGAACTAATTTACATTCACACCAACAGTGTAAAAGTGTTCCTATTTCTCCACAGCCTCATTAGCACCTGTTGTTTCCTGACTTTTTAATAATTGCCATTCTGACGGGTGTGAGATGATATCTCATTGTGGTTTTGATTTGCATTTCTCTAATGATTAGTGATGTTGAGCTTTTGTTTTTCATATGTTTGTCGGCTGCATAAATGTCTTCTTTTGAGAAGTGTCTGTTCATTTCTTTGCCCACATTTTAATAGGGTTGTTTGTTCTTTTTCTTGTAAATTTAAGCACCTTGTAGATTCTGGATATTAGCTCTTTGTCATATGGATAGATTGCAAAAATTTTCTCCCATTCTGTAGGTTGCCTGTTCACTCTGATGATAATTTCTTTTGCTGTTGCACTCAGTTTTGAAGCTCTCAATGGACATATTCACATGGGCTTCAGCTTGGGGCAGATTTCAGGAATAATGGCTACAGGCATTGGAGTCAACCTTTAGGGTCATCTGGCAGCCACCACATCTTTTGCTACATGCTTAGGACGTATCCTAACTTGTATCTGCAGGTCATTCTAGAGTTGAGACCTATTATTCCATGGGGAGCACTAGCCCTTCAGAGGTGCAGCAAGACAGACTATATTGGTATAATTGTCAGTTTTATTATCACAGAATGTATTGTAGGCAGGGCGATTGCTAAATGGAGAAATTCCCTTAAACTCAAGCCTGGAAGCTAGGGCTCGGTACCTGCTAGTGAAATTCCCTGATGCTGATATCTCACTTTCTTGGAATATAAACATTGCTCACTCCTGCATTTTTCATTATTACACTTGGGGCACCTGTTGAGATGCTTGGACTGTTGTCATTCCTCTTCTCTAAGCTGTAGCAGTTACTATACAGAACCTTTGCCTTCTAGATTGAATTGTCCCTCAGTATCTATAAAAGAGCCTGTATTCTATGTTCCTGTCCTGTTCCATTAATCCAGTACTTTTTCAGGTCTTCTTCTCATCCAGCCTGTTTTGTCCTGCAGTGAACCAGGCCCTACCTAGCCCCATCCTCAGCTAGAATAAAAGCAACCGTAAATATAAAAAGATTGAGTAAGCTGAGACCATAGTTCTTTTTTTAGTTCTTTAGATTCACTAACAACTGTGTTATATTTATTTGCTCACATATCTGTCTTTCATACAAGACAGTAAGCTCTGAGAGAAGTTACACTGTCCACAGGACCTTGGCATAAAGTAGGTCCTCTCTGAATGCTGGTTGAAATGAAAATGAAAAGTGTATAACCAGCCACATGCCCTCTAAGTGACTTCAGGGTCTCCTCAGGACCTCCCCAGTGGTGTTGCCATTGACCGTCAAGGGTCACAAGACTCCATGGAAAGAACTGAAGGTACTCTGATGGCAGGTAAGGGGTGAATGGGGATTTGCATCCATGGGTTACTTCCTCCAAATTCCTCTCTCTTTTCAGGTGTGAACTCTTCTTCAGAATTTGCAAGAAACTGTTTTGAGGAGGGAGAAGTGACAACTGGGAAAAAGCTGTTTTATTTTAAAAATGAGACAAGAGTCATTTTTAGAAAGTACCTACCAGTGAGTTTGAAGTTCATTACTGACAAGCTGTCCAAATGGAAATACAAGTTTGTGGGCATTTGTGGAGTGAGGTGACCATCAGCGGGAGATAGCATGGGGTTATGGAGTACAGATCACTCCAAACAATTTAATTTTTGTCCTGTCTTTCTTTCTTTTAAATTTTTGATTGGGTTCTTTACTATCCTTGTAGACCAGGGAAATGTTGAACGCAGTGTATCTGGATTTCAGCACAGCATCTGACAAAGCCCTTCATGATACCTTCATGGGTGAGATAGGCAGAAGGGGGCTAGTAAGAACATGATTAAGTTGATCTCTAATTGCTCGAATGACCATACCCCAAATTGACTGACTACATCATGAATATTATCACCAGTTTACAGATGAAATAAAGAGAAATTAAGTAACACCCATGATCACATAACTAGCCTTGGGCTATTTTCAAAGTACTTTGTGTAAATCCAAGGGGATCTTACATCAGTTTTTCATTATAAAATGTGGCACAAAGTAATCTAACAATCAGGCTCCTCTCTTTGCTTTGGTTCCCAATGAAATCAGTGATCCTCAGGGCCTGTTTGCCTACAGAGATCCGTTTGAAGGAGAAAGTGGAAGAAAGATAAGGAAAACTCAGAGGTTGTTACATAAATGGATCATAAAACAATTCCAAATGATAACACTGGGTTCTGAAGAACATGAAACTAAGTGGCTGGATAACTGCCTATAGACAGATGCCTTAAGATGATTTAGGTCTGCCTCAATTCATGTTAAAATAGAAACAGAACATGTGAAATCAGTGGAGCATCTCATTGGGTAAAATAAGCTCTGGGTGAGCAAGTTAACGCGTGACCTAGATGGCAAGGCTTTCTTTCCCAAGGATCATGTCACCTCTTTATTGTGTGACATGCTAAGTGTAAAAAGGAGGGTGAGGAATTCACTGTGGGGTGTGTGGGTGTGTGCATGGGCAAGCGTGGGCATGTATGTATTTAATCAGGGATATACTCTATGCAATTAAGGGATTATTACCAATATCTGTCCTTATGCAACATAACACAAAGTAATCTAGTAATCAGATCTCTTCTCTCTTGTTTTTGCCTTCTGAAGAAGGCATGTTTGCCTACAAAGGGCATGTTTGCCTACAAATATCAGCTTGAAGTAGAAACTGAGGAAAGGATAAAGAAAATCAGAGGCTGCTAGATGACTACATCACAGGAATTTTCTAAATGATAACAGTGGGTTGTGAAGAACATGTAAGGAAAAGATAAAAATAACTGCCATTTCTGTTCTGATTATGGTGGCTCCTATTTAAGTCTCCCATCACTAATGCCTTAGATAGGTTTTGCTCTTGATGGTTTGCAAAATATTTTTACACATGTCATCTTGTTGAATTTTACAACACTGCCATAAAGTAAAAATTAGGGATTAAAACCCCCAACAATTCCCATTTTACAAATAAGCAAACTGAGCACCAAAGAATGGTAGAGCTTTGTCCAAAGTCACAGTGGGGACCATGACAAAGCTAAGACTCAATTTCAGGTCTCTAGGCCCTTATCCAGTGTTCTCTTTGTTAAGTCACATCACCATCCCTTTTTGGAGGCATTTTCTGTGTTCCCTCTTGCCACTACTTCTATTGTTTTCCATGTCCTTAGCTACTAACTCCTACATTCTCTTTCTGCCTTCCTCATAATTTCTTTCACTCCTGATTTGGATAGAATCTAAGGCAGAACATAGATGTGTGAGCTGGTGCCAGAAAACCATGTAAATTTCCCAACTTTAACCCTTGGTGAAGAAGAGTAGGGATATGTGTGTTGTGTGTGTGTGTGTGTGTGTGTGTACACGCACATGTGCAAGAATGTAGGGGATGGGGAATGCAAGAGGTGGGGTTCAGGCGAGGGTTGAGATCAGCAATGCAGAGAGTCAGGCCAAGAGTAAAACTTCAACCTTGACCATGGTTCTCAAAGTGAAGTTTCATAATAGAACATCAGCTCTACCAACCTCTTGACTGGTTTTCAAAACATACAGGTGTCTGCTCTCAATCAGTAACAAAAACCTTCACACCAACCATTGTTTAATAGTAAAACCTTAAGCTATCTATTCAAAAACTCAGGTAAATGAAATGATTCTGCTACGTTCTTCACTTTAAGTTTCAGTAAACCATATTGGCTCTACAGCATAGTATTACTAACCCCAAGCTCTTAGGTTACAATTTGTGGCCAGGTGCATCGTTGATAGAGAAATCCCCCCAAAAGTAAGCCTACTTTTCTTTTTTTTCTGTATGTTTTCAAAATGGATTTTTAATTGACACATAACAATTGTACATATTTATGGGGTACATAGTGATGTTTTAATACATACAATGTATAGTGATCAGATCAGAGTAACTAGCATATCCATCATTTCAAACATTTATTATTTCTTTGTATTGGGAACATTCAATATCCTCTCTTCTAGCTATTTGAAAATATATGATATATCATTGCTAACTATAGTAACACTACAATGCTATAGAATACTAGACTTATTCCTCCTATCTAGCTGAAATGTTGTATTGTTTAACAAATCTCTCCTTATTCTCTCCCTTTCCCTCTACTCTTCTCAGCCTCTAGTAACCTCTGTTCCAATTTCTATTTCTGTAAGATCAACTTTGTAAGACTGCACATATGAGTGAGCTCATGCGGTATTTGTCTTTCTGTGCCTCGCTTATTTCACTTAACATAATATCCTCCAGGCTCATCTATGTTGCCACAAATAACAGGATTTCATTCTTTTTTATGGCTGAATATTTTATATATATATATATATATAAAACATTTTCTTTATCAGTTCATCCTTTGAAAGGCACTTAAATTGCTTCCATATCTTGGCTATTGTGAATGGTACCACAATAAACACAGGGGTGCCAATATCTCTTTGACACACTGATTTACTTTCCTTTGGATAAATACCTAGTTATTGCTGGATCATATGGTAGTTCTATTCACTGTTTTTTGAGGAACCTCCATATTGTTCTCTGTAATGGCTGTACTAGTTTATATCCCCACAATCAGTGCGTAAGTGTTCCCCTTTCTCTGCATCCTTGCCTGCATTTTTTATTTTTAGTCTTTTTTTTTAATAGTAGCCATTCTAACAGGTATGAGGTGATATCTCATTGTGGTTTTGATTTGCATTTCCCTGATAATTAGTGATATTGAGCATTTTTAAATATACTTGTTGGCCATTTCTTTCACACTGTGCAGAGTAACCTGGGACCAGCACACTACCTCCAATAGCTTTTATCATGGAAACTTACATCTGGGGAGAAGACAGATTAAATGCTTGGGATTTCTAGGCTAGATAAAGTGGGCATTTTCATTCTCTGAAATGCACTCCCTACTCAACAACAAAAAATAGAAAATGAGGGTCAAGGAATGGAAGAAGAAATACGCTTCTGATATTTCAAATATGCAATGATACCAAAGGGATTGGCTTTATCGCTGTGATTTAAATTCCAATTTGGTTTTGAGTTTCCTAGTAGCCATGACAAAAATGGAAAATGGTCTGAACCACCCTTCCAGTCCATGAGAATGTAACTAGTACTAGAATTACTTCTTTGAAACATTAAAAAAAATTAAAGAACTTTCTTTTGCTTTTTACTATATCCACCTCCAATTTAACCATTAATCTCCTATCAACATTTTTTATAAGAGAATTTTTTTTTTAATCTCAGAAAAAATAGATACTTGGGATTGCGATGGACTCCACACTTTGAGAAATACATTGATATGGCTAATTTAATTCATCCATTCCTGTCATTCCTTGGCTTGGAATTTACTTATAGGAGAAGTAAGATAAGGTTTTGTTTTTGTTTTTGTTTTTTTGTTTTTTCCATGACAGGGTGTATATTTAGTCCATTTTCACGCTGTTGATAAAGACATACCTGAGACTGGGCAATTTACAAAAGAAAGAGGTTTAATGAACTTACAGTTCCACTTGGCTGGGAAGGACTCACAATCATGGCAGAAGTCAAGGCGGAGCAAGTCACATCTTAGGTGGATGGCAGCAGGCAAAAGGAGGGCCTGTGCACAGAAACTCCCATTTTTAAAACCATCAGATCTCGTGAGACCCATTCACTAACTCGAGAACAGCATAGGAAAGACCCACCCCCATGGTTCAATCATCTCCCACCAGGTCCCTCATACAACACGTGGGGATTATGGGAGCTACAAAATGAGATTTAGGTGGGGACACAGAGCCAAACCATATCACAAGGTCTTGCCCTGTCACCCAGGCTGGAGTGCAGTGGGGTGATCTCATCTCACTGCAACTTCTGCCTCCCAGGCTCAAGCGATCCTCCCACCTCAGCCTCCTGAGTAGCTAGGACTACAGGTGAGCATCACCACACCCAGCTAATTTTGGTATTTTTTGTAAAGATGGGATTTTGTCATGTTGATCAGGCTGGTCTCCAACTCCTGGGCTCAAGCGATCCGTCCACCTTGGCCTCCCAAAGTGCTGGGATTACAAGCATTAGCCACCGCACTGGACTGGAAAGTTTGTTTTTAATCAATAATTTACTTATGCAAATATGTAAAAAACATCCATGTTGCTTGCAGAGTGATTCTACCCCAAGAGACTAATTGTTTTAATGCTTGCTAGTTTGGCAGTGCTTCTCCATGTTGGGGAGCCTTTAGTAGCTATTCTTTTTTTAAAATTATTATTATACTTTAAGTTCTGGGATACATGTACAGAACGTGCAGGTTTGTTACATAGGTATACACGTGCCATGGTGGTTTGCTGCACCCATCAACCCGTCATCTACATTAGGTATTTCTCCTAATGCTATCCCTCCCCTAGCCTCCCATCCCCCTACAGGCCCCCGTGTGTGATGTTCCCCTCCTTGTGTCCATGTGTTCTCATTGTTCAACTCCCACTTATGAGTGAGAACATGCGGTGTTTGGTTTTCTGTTCCTGTGTTAGTTTGCTGAGAATGATGGTTTCTAGCTCTTAGGAGGTATTTGCAATCTCTGTATATCCTTTGCCATGCAAGACTAACATTCCAGAGACTGTTCATTTCACCCCTATTTTCTTGCAGTTTAAATAAGCTGCTAAGTGGAAGGTGTGTTTTGGTTGTTGTATCACGTCATGAACAGCTCTGCATGATAAACAGAATTAAAGAGAATTATCATGATTCTCCACTAATTTACATTTTTTTCCATAGAGAGGGAACACTTTACTAAATCAGCTATGCATAAGCAGTAACTAGTATTAGCATAAACATTAAATATAAATAGGATATAATTTAAAGCAAAATTTAGGGAACTACAAACACCTGGGTACAATTAGGTATCTTACTAATCTTTGTTACAAATTTCAATCTTGTATTTGTTCTGCTTTGGACTTTAATGGAAAAAAACTATTTAACCCTTTCTCTTACCTCTCTGCAGCATGTGAAAAGGCTTTGCTTTGTATTTAGCATTCTAGCTGTTGGAGTGAATATTATAGCATTCTGTGGTGGCCACATGTAATGGGGTGGATAATTAAAATAATTCTCTCATTATATGAATATATCACAGCCTAATACTGAGTTAATTCCCCAAGTTTCCTTCTTTACAGAGATCATCTTTTTTTTGTAAGCTACTACACAAAAATTAGAATAGAATATGTTACAGTCATGTTGGACCGCCCCATAGTTCAGGCCTTAGATTCTGAACTCTGTTACTACACTTTAATCTTATATGATTTCATCTAGTGCCATAGATTTAAATATCACTTTTGTATATGGCTACAAAATTTATAACTCTATTCAAACTGCCTACCTGAGTTTCCACTTAAATGTCTTGTAGGCTTCTCAAACTTACTATATTGAAAACCGAACTGATTACTCTACCACCATCTCAATCCTCTGCAGCCTTACACTTCAGTAAATGGTACCACCATTAAGCCAGCTGTTTAAACTCAAAACTTTGGAATCATCCTTGATTCCTGTCATTTCTCATCCTCCACGGCCAGCATGTCAGTGTGTCTTATTAGTTCTACCTTTTCTCCACATCGCCAATGCCACCACCCTGGTCCCAGCCACCATACTGTGTTGCTTGAACCATGACAACAGCTTCTGTCCTGAGCTCCCTGCCTCCTACATTGCTTCCTCATATTCTATTTTCCTTCAAAAACTGAAAACCAGCCCATGTTCATTTTGATCCCCTATTGAAATACTTTAAAGACTTCCTGTAGCATTTGGAAAAAAAATTCAGAATTATCCCCATAACTATAAGGCTCTACATGATCTAGTTGCCCCCTAACTTGTCAACTATCTCCCTCAGGGAACTGAAACTCAGCTGGGCCTCCTTTGTTTTGTTTTTTTTTTTTTTAGCTTAAAGTGCCTTGCTATCTCAATATTACATTATACTTTTTGTTCTCTGCTTGAGGTTTTTTCCCAGGTCCTTTGAATGCCTGGCTCCGTGTTATGCTTCAGGTCTTAGCTTAAATATCCTTTCTCAGAGTAATGTTCCCTGACAGTGCTACAGTGGCTCTAATCCTCCCCTTAACTCTCTATCACATTCCCCAGTTTTATTTCTTTCATATCACTTACCACAAATTAAAAATATCTTATTGATTTACTTGTTTCTGGTATGTCTTTCCCCAGCTAGAATGTAAGGTTCTCAAGGGCAGGGACCTTGTATGTATTGACATTTCTCTTCTCCAGAATCTTAAGCTCTATCAGGAACTGCTGCCTACATAATAAATATTTATTAAACTGCAAATGAAGGAATTCAATATGTCTATCAACAGTAGTGTGAATACCAGATTTCCCAACCCCTGCCTTTTTTTAAACCAACATTGGATTATTGTGGTCTTTCAAAAGACTGAAACTTCTTTGTACCCTTAAGGACTACGTTGGGATTTATATAATTAAAGTGTGGTGAATAAAACCTTTCCTGCCTTATTGTTCCCATTGCTAGAGAACCAATTCTGCCATTGATAGCTTCTGAATAACTCCATGGGCTAAATAGGGCCACACACTTCACGGACTTTCTAAGAAACCATTGCACACTCTAGTAGAAATGGATAACCAGAGTAGGAAGAGGGTAGTTCTCAGAGGGCAAGCCCCTTTTCCATTGCAAGTTGTACTGAGAGAAGCCTGGCTGGCATTTGATTGAGAAGAAATGCTTTGAAATTAAAATTTGCAATTTATTGAGTTAGCCTGCAGTGGGTTGTTTTCTTGTTGCCAGTGACCTGAATGCTATGAGATCTACCTGAGATGTCATTAGGAGACAAGGACATAGTTGAAGGCAGTGATGAGGGGATGGAGGAAGGAATTTCATGTTTATAATCCACTAACCTCTGACTTTTAAATAAAGAGCTTATGGTTATAAAGCTTATGCTTTCTTAGTTATTACTAAAATTACAAAGCCTACATGACTTTTAATAAATATTTTCTTAAAAATTACCCATTTCCAGCTACAACATGCAAACTCTTTGAGAATATAACTAGACAAAAGTTAGAGTTGTAATCACAACGGAGGTTAGGTGCATGTCCTTTCCTACCCTAAATTCCTTAATATGCTGGGAAGATATTTTAAAATTTAAATAAACTCAAGACAACTAAAAGAATCACACAAGTGCAAACAAAGAATACAATTCCACCTAAAATATCCATGGAAAATTTTAAAAACTGACCATATTTTAAGGTACTAAAAATTTTAATTCCTACATTAATCAGAATTGGCTAGATTGTGTTGCAATTACAAATAAACCCTGAAATCTCAGTGGCTGGTCAAGTTCTCTCTCTTATACTTCTCTCTTACACAAAGTCTGATGGAAGTCGGATTCCTCTAATCTATCCTAATCCACTTGAAACATGTAAACTTATATGTTCCCAAGACAGGGCAAGAGAGAACTTTAAATTATCTGATGTGGTTTGGATGTTTTGTCCCCTTGAAATCTCATGCTGAAATATAATCTCCAGTGTTGGAGGTGGGGCCTGGTGTTGGGTCATGGGGGTGGATCCCTCATGAATGGTTTGGTGCCCTCCTCTCTGTAATTAGTGAGTTTTTTCTCTGAGTTCATGAGAGGGATGGTTGTTTGAAAGAGTGTGGCACCTCCCCATCTCTTGCTTTCTCTCTTACCATGTGATACACTGGCTCCCCTTTCACCTTCCACCATGACTGGAAGCTTCCTGAGGCCCTCATCAGAAGCAGATGCTGGTACCATGCTTCCTGCACAGCCTGCAGAACCATGAGCCAAAACAAAAATCTTTCCTTTATAAATTACCCACCCTCAGGTATTCCTTTATAGTGATGCAAATGGGCTAACACACCATCTCAGCCCCAAAGTGAGACATGTACCTTTTCACAACAATAACAACAAAACAGTAGACTTGATCCATAAAACCAAAAGCTTTTTTTTCTACAAATTAAGTAAAATTGGTCAAATGTGACTTAAAAAGCCAGAAAAACACCACAAATTATATTAGAAATGATAAATGAGGTGTAACCACAGACCCAGAAGAAACTTTGTTAAAATATTGTATTTAACCTCTACTGGTAATTTTGTAAGTTTTTTAAGAGCTACAAAATCTGAATAAGAATAATGTCTGAATTTCTGATTCAGTTTTAGAATAATTCCTATAGAGAGATAATTAATAATTATAGAGGAAATTTAAAAGGTAACCAAAAGTTTGCCCCTAAAAACAATAATAGGCTCAAGTAATTTTATGGGTGAGTTCTATCAAATCTTCAAGAAACAGATAATCTCTATATTATATGAACAATTTTAGAAGATAGAGATATATGGAATGTCAACTAACTCATTATACAAACCTGGCAAAATAATGATACTAAAAACAATCAAGATAACACATAGAAAAGGAACTATGGGTTAATTTGTGTACAGTAATAACATAAACTTATTGAGTACATTCTGTCATGCCAGACGCAGTTCAAAGCCTTGTAAGTACTATGCTGTTTCCCAAAATAATGAAGAAATCCCACCTTTAGCAGTGGTGGAATAGGTTGCTTTATACCAATCCTCCTGCTGAAGACAGTGAATGACGCTCAATAAAAATATTTCAAAGCACTTCTTTGGAGTCATCAGGGAACGAACAAGGCAGGGAGGATTCTCAGGGCCAAAGTCCCAGACAAAAGCCCAGGGATGGGAGTCTGGTATTTCATGCTGCTTTACCCTACTAAGAAATTATTGATTCTGAAAAGTAGTGGATGAGAGGCCAAGCAGCTGAGCTGAGCTTTTGACAGACTCATGGAAAGCAATAAATTAAGAGCTCAATGGATACATTTAAGAACAAATTAAATAAAACTGAAAAGAAAATTGTTGAATAGAAATATAATTTTGAAGAAAAAATTTTAGACTGAAGCACAAAAGGGACAAAAGAATAAAAATACAGAAATGAAGGTAAGAGAATATGACATAGTGCAAAAGAGTCTAACATATGTGAGACTGGAATCCTAGAAGAAGAGAGAAGTGATGTTTAAGTATATAATGACTGAGAATTTTCTAAAATTGATGAAACATATTGAGACAAAGATTATGAAAGTCCTATAAAATTCAAGCAGGGTTTCTCTTGTATACATTATAGTCAAACTGCTGAAAAACCAAAGACAAACAGAAAATCTTAAAACCAGCCAGAAGAAAAAGGACATATCCTTTTCAAAGGAGAAACTGTGACATTGATATTGACCTGTCAAAGAAACAGTAGAAGCCAGAAGCAAATAAAATGACATCTTTAAAATAATGAAAGAAAATAACCGCCAACCTGGAATTCTTTATTCATTAAGTTATCTTTCACGAATGAAGGTAAGGCACAGACGTTTTCAAATAAAAAGTAATGGAGGGAATTCATCACCAGGACACCTGCACTAAAAGAAATACCTAAGTACTGTTTTTCAGGCCGCAGAAAAATTATCCCAAGTAGAGGCAAGAAAGAATAAAGCGCAATAGAAAAGGTAATTATTACTATATGGAAAAATCTGAATAAATATTGCTTCTGTTTACACAAAAATAACAAAAAACATTTTATAAAAACAACAAATACCAGAAGTGGCAGGAGGGAGTAAATGGAATTGGAATGTTTTCAGGTCCCTGCATATGCCTGTGCTAATTTGAAAAACCACAATGCATGTTACAGTCTCTAGACTAACCATTAAAGGAATAAGCAGATTAAAAAATCAGTAAGTATACAGAACATGTGAACATGGTTAACACATTTGACTTAATTGACATTTATAGAACACAGCATTTAACAATGGCAGAATTTTTTTTTCAATTGCACATGGAATATTTACCAAACTCAACCATTATTGGGCCATAAAGCAAGGCTCAACCAATTTCAAATCTGAAATCACGCAGATTAGAATGTCTGACCATAGTATAAATAAGCTAGAAATCAATAACAAAAGATAACTAGAAAATTGCCACATATTTGAAAATGAACACACTTAAAAATAACCAATGGGTCAAAACTGGAATCACAGTGAAAATTTGAAAATACTTAGAACTGTAGGAGCAAAAATGAAATATAAAAACATAATGGAAAGGAAGAGGCAAACTGTTATTTTATGTGTTTCTAATTATAAAATCCAAGAAAACCAACTGGAAGACTACTGGAACTTATAAGCACTCAGAGATAGCTGATTACCACATAAAAATCAATAGCTTTTTCATACAGTAGCAAAAGCTAATTAGAAAATGTCATGGTGAAAATATTTCACATTGCAATGGCAAGAAATAGTATAAATACATAAAAACAAACCAAACAAGAAATGTGCCATACTAAATGAAAAATGTTATATTTTGCTGATGGATATAAAGATGGATGGAAATTGAGAAACATACCTGGAACCTGGATGGCATGCAGTGTAGGGTTAGGAATATTGACTCCGGCTCCAGGAATCCGAAGCCCAGCCTGCTCAACTTCAAATCCTGGCTCTGTCACTTCCTAGCAGTGTGACTTTGGCCTGTTACTTAAACCTCTTTGTGCCTCAGTTTTCTTTCCCTGTAAAGTGTCAGTAGCCATAGAGTTAAGGTTCACTGAGGAATCAATGAGTTATTCTACCATGATTAACCTATATAAGGCTGTGTGACCTGTACCTTGCTCTCCTGATTCCCTGTATCCTACTCTCCCTCTGCATTTTATTTTCTGTAGCACTAACTATCCTCTAGCTTATGATATCATTTACCTCTCTTTGTTTGTTTGTTTGTTTTGAGGCAGGGTCAGGCTATTACCTAGGCTGGAGTGTAGTAGTGCGATCATCATTCATTGCAACCTTGATCTCCTGGGCTCAAGCGATCTTCCCACCTCAGCCTCCCAAGTAGCTGGGACCACAGGCATATGCCACCATGCCCAGCTAATTTTCAAACTTTTCGTAGAGATGGGAATCTCCCTTACGTTGCCCAGGCTGGTCTCGAACTCCTGGACTCAAGTGATCCTCCTGCTTTGCCCTCCCAAAGTGCTGGGATTACAGACGTGAGCCACTGCACCAGGCCTTATTTCTTATTTATTGACTGACTACTTCTGCCAAAATATAAGCTTCTTGAGGGCAAGAATCTCTGTTTTAATTTTTTGACATAATAAATAAATAAAATAGAATATAAATAAATGTCTATATTTTTGAAAATATGCCCCAAATGCTTAGACAATTTACTTGACACCTGGCAGGGAAAATAGAATCGTACCTGGTACACAAGAAGCACTATTATTATAGTAAAGATGTCAATTCTTCAGAAATTATAAATGTAATGCAACCTAATTAATATCACAGTGAGATGTTTTATAGAATTTGAGAAGCTGATTCTAGAATTCATTAGAAAGAAAGCAACAAGAGCGAATAAAACTTTTTAAAGGAACATGGTCGGAGGGGCTTGTCTTGCCATTAATCAGCACAATGACTTATTGGCACAGGAACAGACAAAGAGATCCATGCGATTGTGTGTGTGTGTGTGTGTGTGTGTAAAGATGGCATTTCATATGAGTGGAGAGAGAATAAACTATTCCATACCCAGTGTGGGCATAATTGACTGTTGGTTATCTTTCTATAAGATCTCTCCCACACACTCCAAGCTTAAAGGCAATTCCTAATGGACTAAATAGCTTCTGTTTTTGATCATCTACTAACATGATTTTTAAATCAATATTTTCTCATTACTGCTTGCAATGATTTTCAAGTAGTTAAGCCTGAACTCTGTTGATATATTAAGTTGAGTTCCAAATCAAAGGGGCTCTGGTTTTAATTCCTGTACCTGCTACTAATTTTCTTTGTGTCTTTGAGCAAAGCACTTCCCCTTTAAGTGCTCAGTTCCATTGTCTACGAAGTGAGAAATTTTTATTCAATTAATTGATTAAGATACAGACTTAAGTTCAACTGTTAGGTGATTTTAAATAATCCTCACAGCTCATTTTCTCCCTATTTTATAGTTGAAGAAACTAAAGTTCAGAAGAACAATGGCCTGTCCAGGATCTCACAGCCAGCATCTACTTGTTCCAGTTCAAGTTAGGTTTGGCTGTTAATAACAATGCCTGGTGGATCAAGATAGAGGTTTGGGTTTTTTTCCCAGTAAAATCAGCACAGTGTTAGGCAGTCCAAGGGTATTTTAAGGAAGAAGGGGAGAATAAAATTGACTCAACAACTAGCATTTCGGTTACAGTGGTAAAATCGCACATCCAGGTCTACTGATCTATGTGTGATATTCTTTTCATTAAATCTACAGACCTGACCCTCAGATTGGTAGAGACAACTTGGAGAGAAGATCAACGTAGATTTCATGGAGGAAATGGCATTCGGGTTGTGCCTGCATTGAGGCTACAAGGAGCCAGGATTCAGGGAATGCTTTATGGTGGTGGGAACAGGATGGTCATGGACTGCAAGGGGAGGGGAAAGATGAGGGACAGGGTGTGGCTAAGATTGACTGGGTCCAGCCTGGGTAATGGGAGGCTGGCAGTGACCCAGGCTGCTAGTAGTAAGGTTTGTAGAGCATAGTTTCTTAAAGACATTAAGACATTATGCATGAAAGACATTATATGCCTGGGGGACCTTGGCATCCCCTGCCCTCAAAAAATTAAAAGAAAACAAAACACGGTACCAGCAGGGATGGAATAGGCTAGAGGCTAGATGGCACTTTATGTGGAGAGCTGGCTCAACTCAAAAAATTAGCTCCTGCTTGCCTGTCCAGGGTTGCTGATGTCTCTCCTTTGGGTTCAGGTAGCAGTTCCTAAACTTTGCTGTACATTGGAATCACCTGGAATCATCTTTAACAAAAACTGCCCACTGGCTCCTGCCTTTAGAGATCCGATTTGAGTAGTATGGGGTGTAACGTGGGCTTCAGGAGTTGGAAACGCTCTGTAGGTGATTGGAATTCTTGATCAGATTCGAAATCCACCAGGTGAAGGCATTGAACACGAAATGTTAACCATGAATTATATTTGGTGCCATTATTATTACATATAACATTGTATATAATATCACCTATTATTTTGATACAGTTTTCCATTAGTTTCCCCATAGGCAGGCTGGGAGACAGTCACAGCCCAGCCCTGGACGCTCACTGCTGCCTTGCCTGCAAAGCCACTAACGCAGAGGACTTCACACATTGAGAAGGGTGCCTTATTTGGCAGGATCTAACTCTTAGGTGCTGCATCCCCCATTAGCACTTTCACAAGATGCTTTAGCACGCATTTGAGGCCTTCTGGGTTGAAAAGCCAACAAAAGCAGTTGAAAAGATGGATTTCCTGGGATTTAAAAGGTACTTATAATCACATCTCTCTTGCCACCCCCTGCCCTCCCAACTAGTGGGTTGGTTGGTCTTGTTTCAGTTGTGTAAGAGCTGTTTTAGCAGGGAACTAAAAGTCCTGGGCTATAATTGGCAGGGTTGGTGGGTGAGGCTTGGCTTGCTCTGGGGGCCAGGGCAGAGCTCTGGAGCCAGGGCCTGTCCATCTGGTCAGGGACCACTCCCCATCCCCCACTTTCTGGGCTCCACGGGCTCTGCACAGGCAAGCTGTTTCCTACCTTATCAGCAAAGGAGCTGGAGAAATGGAGGAGAAGTGACAACCATCTGTGTAAATTAACTCATTACCAGTAAAATTTGCAACACCTGGTATCAATTTCTCTGCGTTCAAAGTTGTAGCAGATAAAGGTACAATTAGGCTGAGAGACTGCCTATTTGTGGCTGTGTAGGGGAGAGTGTGGGCGAAGGGCTTGCAGAGCCACAGTGGGGCTCTGTTTGCAACTGGGAGCGGAGGCTGAGAGTTAGTGGCCTGCTGGCCTCCTCAGTGTTTAGCTGAAATTGCTGCTACTGTCAATAGAGATTGACAATTTAAAGAGCTACAAGAGCCTTGTCTGCTGATTGAATTTATTTATCAGCCACATATTTTTGAGCATGAGTAGAGGTGGCTTATCAAAAAGACACTACATGATGATGCATAAACCATTTTGTTTTGTTTAGCAGAAGTTGAAGTAAATAACATTTGCTATTTCAGTATCGCCTCGTCAAATTCTCAGGAGAACAATAATTCTAGAGCTCACTCACAGTGGAGCAGACCAGCTCAATTATTAAAATATTGAAAGGGAAGGCTGAGCAAGAAAGATTTGCTGTTGTAGCAGTTTCCTTTTCCTGAAGCATTTCCCCTTCAACCGATGGGAAAAAGAGTGAAGGAGAAGGTGCAGGAAAGGAGAAAGGACAGTTGTTGTTTTGTAGCTGGAGGCTTTTATTTCCCCAGTGAGGGCCAGGTTTGCTGAAGAAAGGGGTATATCTATGAAGGTTTTGGTATAAAGGTTAATAGGGGGGTCACAATAAAAGCTTTATTAAGGACACTTTCATCAAAAGATGATGTCAGAGAAAGTGAGAAAAAGGGAAAGCACTTGGAAAAGGATACGAGTGACTTTCAAAAAGAGATTCTATTTGATTGTAAAAAACAGATTACAGTTCAAATAAGTACACAGTAAAGTAATAATGGTTAAAATATATCTAGTTCTAACTATATGCCAGGCAGCTTTCTAAATATTTTACATATATTAACTAATTTAGTCTCACAATAAGCTTATGAGGTAGAAACTAGTATTACCATCCCCTTAATGGTTGAAAAAACTAGGGCAAAGATAATTTGCTTAAGGTCAAAAGTGAGTATGTGGTGGAACCAAAATTAGGTTCCAGTAGGTATGGTTCCAGACCCTATTCTCTCAATCAACGGTTCTCAAACTGTGGTCCTAGACCAGCAGCATCTCCATCCCCTAGGAACTTGTTAGAAACGCAAACTCTGAAGCCCCACCCCAGACCCACTGAATCAGAGACTCTGGGGTTTGGGCCAGGAATAAGATCTAACCAATCTAATTTCTCTAATTTTCTCTTGGGATCCTCTTTTGCTGTGACATCCTGTTGGTTGAGCTTACATATTATTAGTTTTCTATTGCTGCTGTAACCAATTACCACAAACTTAGTGGCTTAAAACAATACGGATTGCAGTTCTAGAGATCATACATCAGCTATGGGTCTTACAGGGCTAAAGTCAAATTATAGGCAGGGCTGTGTTCTTTTCTGGATGATTTAGGGAAGAACTGGATTCCAAGCTCATTCAGATGTTGGCAGAATTTAGTGCCTTGCTGTTGCAGAACTGAGGTCCCCCTTTCATTGCTGGCTGTCTTCCAGGGGCTGCCCTTAATTCTTGAAGGCCTCTCTGTGGTTCTTTCACACAGCCTCTTACATCTCAGAACCAGCAGCAGTGCATGAAATCTTTCAGATGCTCCCATCTTTCTGATTCAGCGAGGGAAGTTTCTCTCTCTTAGGGACTCATGTGCTCAGATTGGATCCACCTAAGTGAACCAGCATGATCTCCCTATCATAAGGTTCACACCCTTAATCATATCTGCAAAGTCCTTTTTACTTTGAATAAGGTCACATATTTATGGTGAATAAGGTCACATATTCACAGTTCCAGGGATTAGGGTGTGAATATATTTGGGGGTTCCATTATTCTGTCTACTACAAATTACTCGTTTGTTTAAATTTTTTCTATGCTTCCACAAAAAAGGGTGTGTGTGTGGTGCTCTACATGTTTTCTTCTTTTTAATAAAAGAGGGATATTACCATTTTGTTTTACAACTGGCTTTTTGTTCACTTAACAGCATGTAATAGGTATCTTTCCAAATTATTACACGTAGTTCTGCCTCATCCCTTTGAAGGGCTGCCCAATGGTCCAGGAGATGGTTGCACGTTACATCATTTCTTTAACTTACTCTCATTGGTGGATATTTGAGCTGTTTTTATTTTTCATTTCTTTAAACATAGAGACAGTGACCATCATTGTACATGTACACCATGCACATGTCTGTGCATTTCTCTTTGTCTTCCTATCGTCTGTTCTCCAAACAGCAGCCAGTGCATGATCATTTTAAAGCATAAGCCTACTCGGTACCTTTCAATGTCTTCCCATCTTTGTTAGGTAGAGTCTAATTTCCTTACCATGGTCTACAGTGGCCTTCAGAAAATGGCTACCTGTCACCTCCATGACCATCATGTTTCCCATTGTTCACTCCATTCCGGCCACGCTGACTTTTTCATGATCCCTCGAACACACCAAGCCCCTTTCTGCCTCAGAACCTTTGCATTTTCCGTTGCCTCCACTGGGAAGGCTGTTGCCCCAGAGCTCTATGCGGCTTACCTTCTGACATACTTCATGCCTTTCTCACATGTTATCTTATCAGAGAAAAGTTCCCTGGCTGTTTACCCAATAAACAGTGGCATTTTCCTTTTACCCCCATCACTCTTGTCCCCTTACCCTGTTTTCTCTTTTATTTTGTTATGTATTCTTTGATACATATGAAATACATGAACAGTAATGCATGTCATGCATATTTATATTATGAATAATTATTAACAAAGCAATGAAATTAACACAACTGATCTGTAGTTTCCTTCAGAACACTGATGACTACCTGATATTGTTTTTATAGTATCACTGCCTACTGTAACGTAACAACCCCATGAGGCCTTAACACTGAGTTATTTACCACTGTCTCTTCAGTGTTTATCTCAGTGTCTAGCACACAGTGAGTGTTCAATAATTGTTGAGTGAATAAATTTGTGAAGATAGATGACCAGCCATGTAACTTCTGGGGCAAAAGAATTTCAAAGTACCCTTCGAAAGGTATAGTACTATACATTCCCACCGATAGTATATTGTTTCTTATTTGGTGTTTTTTCTTTCTTTCTTTTTTTTTTTTAATGTGGGATACCTTTTGGAAACATGCAGGTTGTTAATTATAAATAAGAATGAATCAGAGCATTCTGGCAGGCAGTAGAAGTTACTCTTTTTTTCTTGCAGGGGATGGTGAGGGAAACTTATTAGACAATGAAGGAGTTTACCTCCAGCTTGCCTTCCACAATTTGGGAGTAAGAGGGCTTCTCTCCCTTCATGCTTTTTGGTTGGAAGAGAAGGTAGAGAGTAAGGCAAAAGGGTAGAGTAAATGTTCACACCCTAATCCCTGGAACTGAAATAAAAGGATTAGAGATTAAATTCGATCAGAAAAAAGTTCTCTTTTGATGAAGTCTTCTCAGACTAGTCTATGGAATATAGTAACCCTCATCTCATTTACTTTTTGGTTTGTAAGTTGTATTAAAGCTTCATTTACATACAATAAAATTCATACATTAAGTGTACAGCTTGGTGATTTTATTCTCTTTAAATTTCACTATGTTTTTCATATTATTTTTACCTCTAAAGTTATATCTAATCATAGCTTTTTATTTTCGATAAATGTTGTGGAGAAATTTATTCTCACAAAATAAAAGCTATTTGAAAATCCAGTAAGACCAGGTTTTAAAGATGTACAGTGTGAAAATTCTAAGGCTGTATAGCCTTCTTCCTATCAGTATTCCTTGTAATCTTTCTAGCATCACAAAATATCTGTTGTCACATCTGATTTCTACTTTTCCCTGTTTGTTTTTTGATAATTATTTAATCGATTTCTTCTGCTTATTGTATACATTCCTGGTTCTCTGTTTTCGAGTGAGAGACTCATTTACCCATTTATCTGGTGATTTTTTGACAAAAATATTGTTCAAATTTTGATGTGAAGAAAGATTATTGAATGTGAAAACTGGCACACACTGATAGTATTTTAAATGCTGTGTGACCCTGAGTGACTTCTTTGGTTAATGAGGTAGAGGATTGTTTCCTACCCAAAGGACACCCTGTATTTGATCTTTAACAATTGCACTTTAGTGGACAGAGCTTGATCAAGGCAAGATGATTAGACTAGGAGATAAAAGACCTGGCCTAGTCGCCACTAGCTAGCTCCTGGATTCACAGCCGAATTGGAAAGTTAAGATACATGACATATAATGATGATACAAAGCAACAATGGAAACCTTTCTAGAAAGTTATGAGGAATGTTCACATGAGGGAGATGAATTCCAGCTGCTGGCATCAAGGAAAGTTCCATTGAGAGGGTAGCCTGTGGAACTTGGTGATTCTTGGAATTTGACTTTGGAGATGGAGAAACAAATAGAGAAAATAATGTGAGAAAACACAGATGCCAGAAAGTATGGGATATATGTAGGGAGCACTGGACATTTTTTTTTTTTGGAACATGAGTTGTATTGGATGCAGAACCTGAGTTGAAGCTGAAAAAATAATTTGGACAAAATCTTGGAATGGACAAATGTCCCCCTTTAAAACTCTAGTCTCACCTGATCATACACTCTCCTTCCCTTGACTCTTCTTTTATTATTATTATTATTATTATCATTATTATTATTATTATACTTTAAGTTCTAGGGTACATGTGCACAATGTGCAGGTTTGTTACATATGTATACATGTGCCATATTGGTGTGCTGCACCCATTAACTCATCATTTACATTAGGTATATCTCCAAATGCTATCCTTTCCCCCTCCCCCTACCTCACAACAGGCCCCGGTGTGTGGTGTTCCCCACCCTGTGTCCAAGGGTGGCACATATACACCATGGAATACTATGCAGCCATAAAAAAGGATGAGTTCATGTCCTTTGTAGGGACATGGATGCAGCTGGAAACCATTATTCTGAGCAAACTATCACAAGGACAGAAAACCAAACACTGCATGTTCTCACTCATAGGTGAGAATTGGACTCTACTTTGTTTAGCTGAATCATACTGTTCTCTTCAAAACTAACTTGGCTAAATACTGAGAAGCCAATACATTGTGAAAATACAAATGACCACATGAAAAGGTGTTCAATATCGTTAGCCTTAGGGAAACACAAATGAAAGCCACAGTGAGATATTACTACACACTTATCAGAATGGCTAAAATAAAACATAATAACAATAATACCAAATGCTGGTGAGGATGCAGAGAAATTGGATTACTTCTACATTATTGGTAGAATGTAAAATAGTATAGCTACACTGGAAAACATTTTAGTGATTTCTTAAGAAACAAAACATGCAACTACAATATAACTCAGCACTAACTCAGCACTTCTGGGCATTTATCCCAGAGCAATGAAAACTTACATTCACACAGAAATCTATACAACAATGTTTGTAGCCCAAAATTGGGGAAAAACACCCAGATGTCCTTCAATGGGTAAATAGTTAAACAATCTGTAGCATATCCATATCATACCAGTGATAAAAAGGAATACACTATTGATACATGCAACAACTTGGATGAATCTCAAGGGCATTATGCAGAGTGAAAAAGCCAATCTCAAATGGTTACATAATGGATGATTTAATTATGCATCTAAAGTTTTTGAAGGGAGAAATTTCGAGAAATGGAGAAAAGATTGGTGGTTGCCAGGGGCTAGAGATGGGGATAAAAATGTGGGAGCAAAGTGAGTGAGGCTTCAATATGAGGGATCTTGTGGTGATGGAGAAGTTCAGTATCTTGACTGTGATGGTGGTGTCACACACACACATGCACACACACACACAAACACACAGAGAAATGAGTACAGGTAAAACTGGGGAAATCTGCATAAGATCAGTGGATTATATCTATATCAATATCTTGGTTGCGATATCATGCTTTTGCAAAATGTTACCATCGGGGGAAACTCGATAAAGTGTACATGGGAATTCTCTGTATTGTTTTTTGCAGCTGCAAAGGGAGCCACAATAATCTAAAAGGAAATTGCAGTTAAAAAAAAAATCCCAATTGCGTAAGGTCCTCAAACCCAATTTTCTGAATTACGTATGTTGTTAACTAACATCAGTCCTTAAAAAGCAAGCATGTCTTCAGTTCCTTGGCCTGGCCTCTACCCCACTAATTAATCTTCATGTGGTAAGAGTTATCTTGTTTTCTATCTTTCAAAGACTGGTCAATGTGTTTTCTTTTTCAACACATGCAAAAGTCCAGGCTCTAACATTGCCACCTACTTAGGATTCTCATATTGAGCTCTGGTTTCTAATTTGAGAGACCTGCCTCATTCACAGCCAATTGAAACAATGAATGTCTGTAACTTCCAGGTGAGATCTGATTCCCAGATGTGGCAGTCATGAAAGTTCACTCCTCAGATCACCCTTCAAGAAAGAACCTGCTGTTCATATGCAAGGAGTGCAGTGAGTTGGCATCCTCCACGTGCAGCACCTTCAGGATCTGCCTCAGAGTATGGGGGAAGGACACACTTCCTGAGTGGTATTTAGCCAGTGACTGAGCATGATGTGGTTGCTAGCACCTGTCCTTTAGGGGATGCCTCTAATGGGCAATCTTTGCTCCAGAGCTTCTCATTGAGTTTTCCAGGACTTTCTCAGATCTGCAGTTTGATGTGAAGCTCTCCCTGCTAAATCTTGATTTCCTCCTCCTTTCCTTTCACAGGTGTCATATCTGCAAGGCAATCTGAAGGCCCTTTCTGCTCATCTGCTTTATTCCCTTTTCAGTTTTCACAGGTATTACTCCACAATGAATTTCTTGCATTCCTAACTTTTTCTTAAAAGCTGCTTCTTGGATACCCAAAATGACATACAGTAAAAGTAGCTTAAAAACTCTCTGGTTATAGGCCCACAGTGTAGCAATTCTTTGAACAGAGTCCATGACATCCATACTAAAAAATTATGAGCATTCAATAACAGGAGGGTTGTTCTCTCTTGTGGGTGGTTACAGTCAGTATAGTTCAGGTGTTTTTGCTCTATCATAAAATTGGGTTGGGGTGGTAGGTGGCTGAAATGAAATGCTCATAAAGCAAAATCCATGGGATTGAAAAGTAAGGAGGAACTGAAGTGGGTGCATTTATTGGAACACCAATATGGAAGTGAAAGTTCCAGTGTCTTCTACTAACATCTGTCTTCTGCTAGAAGAAGATTCCCAGCTGTTAAATCTGACACTTATTTATTAGATTGGTTAAATTTTATGTTTCTTGAAGTTAAGTGGTGGTCTCCTTAAGGCCAAGGGCAACAGCTCACACAAGGACTTGGTCAAGCTCCCCTTCACTGCTCTAAAGAAATATCTAGATTTAAGCTAGTAATCTCATGGCTATCTGTAAAATCTATGATACCTTAAAGTTATTTCAAGAATATTACAGGCTTTTATTTTAAAAATCAAAAGGGGTTTCTGAGCAACATATACGTATTTAATCAGAAAGTCACATTCCATATTTTGAATAAGCCACCCCTACGCACACACTTCCCCTGCTCTCTTGGGCAAAAGCTCCATTTCTGTTACTCCTCGTGACTTGTCATATTTTCTGGCATGTCATTCTCATCCTACTGAACACAACTGGAATTTGTGTTGGCAGATTTTCTGGGCATGGTGGGTCAGTTAGAGATGGAAAATTATTGTATTTGATTAAGATCTTTTCTTCTTTGTTCTGTTCTGAAGGCAAATTAGGACTATCCAAATTAGTTTATTCTTTTAGCTTTGATTGTCTTAACTTTTGCTGACAATCTGGATTTTGAATTCATATTTTTAATCATTTAAGGATTATTTTTGGATAAACCAATGTGGAATTCAATTTTATTTTCCAAATTACATAGCTCCAGAAGGATCTAGAGATTGGAAGGCTGAGCAACCTGTTTGTTATTAGAAATACATCGTGCTCTACACTTTTGCTTTAAGTATGATGTAAAAAAGCATCAAGAATCTTTAAGCCACAGGGGTCTTTACCTGGCAATTAACTCTCAGACCTATATTACTGATCAATTTGTTTTTTCTTTGAACAAAGTTTTGAGTACCTGCTGCATGCCAGGCATTATTCTGGTGCTGGAGTTGCCATGGTGAGTAAGAAAACATCTCTCTCTTAATTGAAGCTTATACGTTAGTGGAACAAGCAAACTATTGGATTCATAATGTTAGGTATTGGTAAGTGTGATTAATAAAAATAGAGCAGGGTAAAGAACTAGCAAGGTTTCAGGCATTCTATTTTAGAAATTACAGTCTGAACAGTTTTCTTGAAGATGTGTCATTTGAACAGAGACCTGAATGAAGTAACAGTAAGCCATGAAGAGCAGCAAAGGCAAAGGTCCTGAGGTAGGGGTGCTTGGTATGTCTGAAATATAGCAAGAAGGCTGCCGTGTTTGGAGCATAGTGAGTTAGCAGAAGTTAGCAGAAGGATACTAGAGGGTTCCAGGCCATGGTAAGGATAAGAATTGTTTCTAAGCATGGTGCTTCTGTCATTATCAATCAGTCATCACATTTATCAGCATTGTCAATTAGTGTCTGACCTCCTCACCCTGAATTGCCTTCAAATTACTTAACACACATTTCTAGGCACCTGTTTTGACCTAGGCACTGTGCTTATTTTGCTTAGCTATGGACAAAGGAAAAATAACACCTAGTCTTTGCCCTCTGATTGCTAACAGTCCAATGGACGAATGCAGACATATATGATATCACCATTTGCCTTTTGTTAGGACTACGGATCTTGAGAAAAGTATGAGACACTATGGGAATGCTTTCTGTGAATTTTCTCATTGTAAAGGAAGGATTGCAGCATTGATACCCCATAATAATGATTTTTTTTTTTTTTTTTTTTTTTTTTTTTTTTTTTGAGACGGAGTCTCGCTCTGTCACCCAGGCTGGAGTGCAGTGGCCGGATCTCAGCTCACTGCAAGCTCCGCCTCCCGGGTTTACGCCATTCTCCTGCCTCAGCCTCCCGAGTAGCTGGGACTACAGGTGCCCACCACCTCGCCCAGCTAGTTTTTGTTTTTGTATTTTTTAGTAGAGATGGGGTCTCACCGTGTTAGCCAGGATGGTCTCGATCTCCTGACCTCGTGATCCGCCCGTCTCGGCCTCCCAAACACAGTAATGATTTCTTATATTCCATAGTGTTTAATGTTTACAGAGTATTTTACATAACAGTCATGATCCTGACCAAAATGAGATAACTTTTATAAACACCCAACACAGTGCCTGACACTTAGAAGACATGTAGTACATGGTAATTCACTTTTTCTTCACAACCATCCAAAGGTTGCTAAGGTTGCTATGTATCCTCAGTGATGAAGTATTGAGTTCATTGCTAAATAGCCAATACATGGGAAATCAGGTTCTTCTTTTATAAGAACAGAGAATTGCTCAGATTACTTCACACTAGGGAGGGATTGATGTTGGGGTTATCAAGAATTGTGTAGAAATGAGCAGGAATCTCAGTGTAGGCACCTAAAACAGCAATGTAGTTGGACTTCATGAGGACTGGAAGGAGGTTTAGGGAAGCTAAAATTTTCAAACTTCAACACAGCTCTAGTGATTTATAACTTGGCAACTTTTTGCAAGAGAATTTCAGGGTGCCAGGAGAGTGGAAAGGTTGAGCAACATTGCTCCCTGGCTAAGTGCTTTCCCAAATGACATCTTCAGCCTCCAGAGACACCACAAGGAGTTCCAGGCCAGGAGTTTATGATTATATTTGATGAATGCTTCCTATTTTGATTGGGCAATTATCCAGTTTACAAGATTGACTGGAATTGTAGACATGTGGGTACTGCCAGTGGAAGAAAAAATCAAGGAAACTACTCAAATAGCATGGCTTTTTTGGTTTGCATGTCAGCTTAGCACTGAGGAACTTGGTTCAGATAAGTTTGAATTACATAGTTCAGCATATGTCGTCATTTGATACCTGAGTGGAAATTTGCACCAGTTCCCAAGGGCTACAGCTGAGAGCATTGCCAGGAGGAATTCTTTAAGTCTGAAAATATATCTTTAAATAGGCATTGTGCCTCCAGTTCTGCTCTAGAATCACCCATTGCTACAATGCCTGGAAAATCACAGGGAGTCCAGGGGACCTGGGAGAGTGGATGAGCACAGCTTTTAGTAGTTATTTCCTGTATATGCAGTTTTTCTCTGAGTACCTACAAGACCAGTTGATTCAGAGTTCTATGAAGAAGAGGACTTCTATTGTATCTGTAGCCACTTTTCCCTCATGGAAAGTCCTTCTTTTTTTTTCCTTTCACATTTACTAGGTACTTCCCATGAACCAACTGCTGCTTTTCCTTAATCCTTAATTCACAAACAAATGGGTTTATTTGTCATCCTAAAGCTCAGCTCGATTTTATATCATTTGCCTGCTCAAAAATCTTAGTGTTTCTCTCCATAGCACCTAACAGAAAGCTTGATTTCTGCCCTGGGTTCTTGTCTTGATCATAGCGGTTACCTGTGACCTCTTTTCCCCTCGAGTTTCTGTGATTCTGGGATATGGCTCCCAGCTTAGGTTCTGATATTGATTTTTTTTTTTTTTTTTTTTGTTCACTGCTGTATCCCTTGGTCAATAGAACAGTGTATAATCCATAGTAGACACTCAGTAAATACTGGTTGAGTGGATGGAGACAGAAAATAAAAAGAAATTGTTTGCCTAAATTACCAAGTCACAGCTCCCTGGAAGGATCTAGTTTTATCTGTGGTCCTTTGTCATTATTCATAAGAAAAAATGCCCAATTTCACATAAATAAGAACATTTCAAACTAAAACTGCACTGAGATATCATTTTCAACTCTCAGATTGAAAAGGGCATAAATGCTTGATAGCATACTGTGTTGGCAAAGTCTTGAGAAAGCAGGCATTGTCACATGCGGGGATGTGAACTAATGTACTGTCAGAGGGCAATTTGACAGTATCTAACAAAATGAAAATTATATGCATCCTTTGATCCAGTAGTTCTATCTAGGAACTTTAAAAAATAAATATGTTATTCTGTTACCCTAGTCCTTTCAAACTCTCCTGAACAATGGTTTGATTCTTTTCTCCTGGAATGCCAACACCTCCTTTCCTGCCTCACTCTCAGCTGAAAATGACCTTGCTTTCTACTTCACTGAGAAAACAGAGGCAATCAAAGGGAATCTCCAGAATACTATAAACATCTTTTCCACCTACCTGCATCTACACCCAGGACCTCTGTTCTGATCAGCATATAAACAAGCTGTAATTTCTTCAATCTTAAAGGAAAATTCTGATGTGTCATAGCACCTTTCCTCTATTTTTCTTTCCCTCAAAAAATAATTCCCCATACTGGCTGTCTTCAGTCCTTTTTTTCCCATTTCCTCTTCAACTATTTCCCATCAGTCCTTCTTTCTCACCTCTCTACTCAACTATTCTTGTCAAAGTTACCAGTCCCCTCCAGGTAACCAGATTACAAGAATGTTTCCTAGTCCTTTTTTATACTTGACCTATCTGCTTTATTCGATACAGTTGATTCCTCCCTCTTCCTTGAAAAACTTTCTACACTTGGCTTTTAGGAAAGCCCACTTCCCTGATTCTCCTCCAACCACTTTGACTATTCTTTTTCAGAATCCTTTCCTGATTCCTACTCATATTCCTGACTTCTAAATGTTGGAGTGTCCTAGAACTTGGCTTTTTTATGTCTTCTAAATTTATATTCACTCCCTAGGTAGTCTCAACCAATTGTATGGCTTCCAACAGCATATATATGTTGATAACTTCTAAATTATGCTTAGTTGGTACCTCTGCCATAAACTCTAGACTTGTAAATCCAACTGCCTATTAGACATGTCCATTTTAGTGTCTAACATGCAGTCAGTTATGTTATAATTCTTGCTTTGAAAATATGAATTTGTTTCAACACAAGATTTATTAGGCAACAATTTGACCATAATGCACATTTCATGTATGCATTATTTTGTTCAAGAAAAACACTAAGAGAGCACAGAAAACTCCACCTGAAGTGAGCAGTGTAGGAATGCACAAAATGCACATGTGTGCACAACTCAAACATCTATCAGCTACCTCAGTTTACCATGTGTGTTAGGAGCTACACCCATCCACATCTGAATTTATGGTTAAGTCCTCAAAAGCAATTACAACAAAAATAAAAATTAACAAGTGAGATCTAATTAAAGAGCTTCTGCACAGCAAAAGAAACTATCAACAGAGTAAATAGACAACCTATAGAATGGGAGAAAATATTTGCAAACTATATATGCAACAAAGGTCTAATATTCAGAATCTAAAGAATTTAAACAAATTCACAAGCAAAACACAACCCCATTAAAAATGGGCAAAGAATATAATCAAATACTTCTCAAAAGAAGACATACACGTGGCCAACAAATATATGAAAAATGCTTGTTATCATTAATCATTAGAGAAATGCAAATCAAAACCATAATGAGATACCATCTCACACCAGTCAGAATAACTATTACTTAAAAGTCAGAAAGCATTGGATGCTGGTGAGGTTGTTTATACACTCCTGGTGGAGATGTAAATAATTCAGCCACTGCAGACAGCAGTCTGGAGATTTCCAAAAGGGCTTAAAACAGAAATACCATTTGACCCAGCAATGTCACTATTGGGTATATGTGATGGTTAATATTCGGTGTCAACTTGATTGAATTGAGGGATTCCTACATGACTGGTAAAGTGTTGATTCTGGGTGTGTTTGTGAGGGTGTTGCCAGAGGAGATTGACATTCAAGCTTGTGGACTGGGAGTGAAGACCCACCCTCAATGTGGGCACCATCCAATTGACTGCCAGCACAGCTAGAACAAAGCAGGTGGAAGAAAGGGGGATAGCTTGCTTGCTGAGTCTTCTGGCTCTCATTTTTTTTTCCCATGCCAGATGCTTGCTTCCACTCCTTATGCCCTTGTACATTGGACTCCAGGTTCTTCAGCCTTTGTACTCTGGGACTTCCACCAAAGTGGCTTTCCAGAAACTTTCGGGCCTTTGGCTGCACTGTTGGCTTCCCTGGTTTTGAGACTTTTGGACTTAGACTGAGCCGCTACTGGCTTCTCTCTTTCCCCAGCTTACAGAATGCCTATTGTGGGACTTTGCCTTGTCGTAGTATGAGCAAATTCTCTAAAAAACTCCCTTATATATAGACACCTATTCTATCGGTTCTGTCTCTCTGGAGAATGCTAATACATACCCAAAGGAAAATAAATTTTTCTACCAAAAAGACACATGCACTCACATCTTCACCACAGTGCTATTCACAATAGCAAAGACATGGAATCAATCTAGATGCCCATCCATGCTGGACAGAATAAAGAAAATGTGGTACATATACACCATAGAATACTATGCAGCCAAAGAAAAGAATGAAATCATGTTCATTTCAGTGACATGGATGCAGCTGGAGTCCATTATCCTAAGCAAATTAAGCAGGAACGGAAAACCAACACTTCATAGTCCCACTTACAAGTGGAGACTAAACAATGAATACACATGGACACAAAGATGGGAACAATAGATACTGGGGACTGCTTGAGGAGGGATGGTGGGGAGAGAGGCATGGGTTGGAAGGTTACCTATCATGTACTATGTTCACTACCTTGGTGATGGAGTCATTCGTTCACTAAGCCTCAGTGACATGCAAGTTACCCATGTAACAAACCTGCACATGTACCCACTGAACCTAAAATTTAAATATTAAAAAGTATTACTATAAATTTACTGTACTGAAGACAGTATGGTGTACAAAGATGGACATATGGATAAATGGAATAGAATAGATAATCCATAAAGAGATGTGATTATGTGTTTCACCCAAGAGAAATGCAAACATATATCCACATAAAGACCTCATTAATGTTCATGTCTGGTTTATTCTTAATAGACAAATATGATAATAACCCAAATGCACATCAACTGATGAATGAATGAACATATTGTGGTGTATCCAAAACAATGAGATACTTCTAAGAAATAAATATGAACAGACTAATGATATGTGCAACAACATGGATGAATCAAGAAAGCATTATGTTGAGTTAAACCACATACAAGAGGGTATATACTGTATGATTCAATTTATGTAAATTTCAGGAAATGACAAATCTATAGAGGTAGAAAACAGATTAGCATTTGTTAGAGGCCAGGGTTGTGGGGAGAGGATTGAGTATGAAAGTCATGAGAAAACTTTTTGAGGTTGATGGAAACATTCTACATCTTGATTGTGCTGGTGGTAATGTATATCTGTTTGTATATATTTGTCAAAAATCACATAATCGTACACTTATAAAGGGTGAGTTTTATATAAATTGTACCATACCACAATAAACTTAAAAAAATAAAAATAAAATAAATATTGAGGTAGGTAATCTATAGTTGGTGTGGTTGTGCCATGATGGTATCATCAACCCAGGCTCAAACTTTTAATCCAACTTTTGCTTTCATCATTATGGCTGCAAGTTGCCTGCTACATTTATAGGCATTATGCCTGCATTCCTAACAGGAAGAAAAACTAGGATAGAAGGAAGATGTGGTGTCTCCATTAGAAAAAAGGAAAAGCTTTCCCAGAAAACTTCAGCTTTTGTTTCATTAGCTAGAATAGAACCACATGGCCAACAGTTACTGCAAGTGAGCCTGATGAAGTGAGTTTTTTACCTGGACACATTGTCACCTCCAACAAAATATGGGTTCGGCTAGGGAAGAGAATCTTCTACTCTATTTTTAAAAAAATAGTCAATATAGTTTACTATAAGAAATTTAGAAACATAGGTGAGTCAAAAGAAAAGAAAAAATAAACATTATTCCTAATCCTATAGTCCAACTATAGTAGTCAAATTCTGTTAGCTTTTTCACAAAAGATCTTGCACATTTTTTAAGTACTTTTTTTAGGTAATAGTACCTTGTACCTAACCTAGCTTATTAAGTTTTCATCGAATGAATGTTGAGTAGGTTTTAATCAGGGAGAGAAGAAGGGAATGGTGAAAAGAGGAAACAGTATGAGCATGTCACACCTTTGAAGCAGTATATAGTAAAGAGTATAATTAGACAAAAGCTGTATCCACAAATCTCTTTGAGACAGGCTTTTCTCTATCTTGGACCTTTGGGCTGCTGTGGAACAAGACTGCGAAGGTTTTTAAAATCCCTGTTGTTTATGACAGGATTCTAGAGGTAGGCCATTAAGATCCTTAGAATGGTCTTTTTTTGGTACCTTGAGTTTTCTATAAGGAACTTATAGACTGATCTATAAGCACAGATCTTTCAGAGGTCTTAACTAAGGATCTTACTGAAATCCTGTCATCTGGCCCAGGATTTAATCTTTCCTTCTGATATGATTTGGCTCTTTTTCACCACCTGAACCTCATCTTGAATTGTAATCCTCACGTGTGAAGGGAGGGACCTGGTGGGAGGTGATTGGATCATGGGGGCAGTTTCCCCTATGCTGTTCTCATGACAGTGAGGGACTTCTATCAAGATCTGATGGTTTAAAAGTGGCAGTTTCTCGTAATCCCTCTCCTGCTGCCATGTAAGATGTACCTTGCTTCCCCTTTGCCTTCTACCATGATTGTAAGTTTCCTGAGGCCTCCCTAGCCATGCAGAACTGTGAGTCAATTAAAACTCCTTTCTTTATAAATTACCCATTCTCAGGTAGTATCTCTATAGCAGTACAAGAACAGACTAATACAGATAATTGGTATTAGCAGAGTGGGGTACTCCTATAAAGATAACCTGAAAATGTGAAAGTGACTTTGGAACTGGGTAAGAGGCAGATGTTGGAACAGTTTGGAGGGCTCAGAAGAAGACATGAAGATGTGGGGAAGTTTGGAACTTCCTGGAGAGTTGTTGAATGGTTTTGACCAAAATGCTGATAGACAATGAAGTCCAGGCCGAGGTGGTCTCAGATAGAGATGAGGAACTTATTAGGAACTAGAGCAAAGGTCACTCTTGCTATTTTTTTTTAGCAAAGAGACTGGTGGCATTTTGCCCCCACCCTAGAGATCTGTGGAACTTTGAACTTGAGAGAGATGATTTAGGGTATCTGGCAGAAGAAATTTCTAAGCAGCAAAGTGTTCAAGATATGACCTGGCTGATTCTGAAAGCATTCTGTCATATGCATTCACAAAGAGATTATCAGAAACTGAAACTTTTATCTAAAAGGGAAGCAGGGCATCAAAGTTTGGAAAATTTGCAGCCTGATCATGTGGTAGATAAGAAAAACCCATTTTCTGGGCAGCAATTCAAGCTGGCTGTAGAAATTTGCATAATCAATGAGGAACTGAATGTTAGCCAAGACAATGGGAAAAATGCCTCCAGGGCATTTCAGAGACCTTAGTGGCAGCCCTTCTCATCACAGGCCCAGAGGCCTAGGAGGAAAAAATGGTTTTGTGGGCTGGGCCCAGGGTCCTGGTGCTCTGTACATCCTTGGGACAGGTTGCCCTGTGTCCCAACTGCTCCAGGTCCAGCCATGGCTAAAAGGGGCAAAAGTATAGTTTGGGCCATTGCTTCAGAGGGTGCAAGCCCCAAGCCTTGGTGGCTTTTGTGTGGTATTGAGTCTGCAGGTGCACAGAGGTCAAGAGTTGAGGCTTGGCAGCATCCACCTAGATTTCAGAGGATGTATGGAAGTGCCTAGATGTCCAGGCAGAAGTCTGCAGGAGTGGAGCACTCATGGAGAACCTCTACTGGGACAATGCAGAGGGAAAATGTGAGGTTGGAGTCCCCACACAGAGTCCTCACTGGGGCACTGCCTAGTGGAGCTGTGAGAAGAGGGCCACCATCCTCCAGATCCCAGAATGGTAGATCTACTCACAACTTGTGCCATGAGCCTGGAAAAGCCACAGTCACACTCAATACCAGTCTATGAAAGCAGCCACAGGGACTGAACCCTGCAAAGCCACAGCGGAAGAGCTGCCCAAGGCTGTAGGAGCCCAACCCTTGCATTGGCGTGCCCTGGATGTGAGACACAGAGGCAAAAGAGATTATTTTGGAGCCTTAATGAGTTCCTTTCCAAGTTTCAGACTTGCATGGGGCCTGTGGCCCCTTTGTTTGGCCAATTTCTCCCAATTGGGATGGGAACATTTACCCATTGCCTGTACCCTCATTGTATCTTGGAAGTAACTAACTTCTTTTTTATTTTACAGGCTCATAGGCAGAAGGGACTTGCCTTGTCTCAGATGAGACTTTGGACTTGGACTTTTGGGTTAATGCTGGAATAAGTTAAGATTTTTGGGGACTGTTTGGAAGGCATGATGGTGTTTTGAAATGTGAGAAGGATATAAGATTTGGGAGGGGCCAGGGGAGAATGATGTGGTTTGGCTGTGTCTCCACCAAAATCTCATCTTGAATTATAATCCTCATGTGTTTAGCCTGGGACCTGATGGGAGGTGATTGGATCATGAGGGTGGTTTCCTCCATGTTGTTCTTCTGATAGTGAGGGAGTTCTCATGAGATCTGATGGTTTAAAAGTGGCAGTTTCCCGTGGTCTCTCTCTCTCCTGCCACCATGTAAGAGGTGCCTTGCTTCCCCTTTGCCTTCTGCCATGATTGTAAGTTTCCTGAGGCCTCCCGACTCATGCAGAACTGTGAGTCAATTAAACCTCCTTTCTTTATAAATGACCCAGTCTCAGGTAGTATCTTTATAGCAGTGTGAGAATGAACTAATGCCCTTCCTTAAACAGTTATTTTTATAACCAGCATACCCTGGCTGCTTTATGTTTCTTCCACATCTGCTTGAAAACTGAACAGTTCATCCTTTAGTTGATCTCTCTAGATAAAGAGGAAGAAACCAGTTGCTATTTTTTATATCCTGCCTGGAAATCTTCCCAGCTATATTAATATGAGTTTATTTTCCATGATGCCCAGGTGAGTGTTGACAAAGGCCCCCTTATCTTCCCTCCAATAATGCTTTTCTCACTGTTTTCCAAGCCATGGTCTTCTCAAGGTCCTTCTAGCTTTTTCTAACAGTTTTCCTGAGTCTCTTCCAACCTTAACTAATAGTCAATTTAATGTCCTTTTAGTTTCTACCTGCTGTCTGGTCCCAATGCTGAAGCCACATGTGTTAGTTTTTGGTGAGACATCACTTCACTTTAGGTCCCAAGTTCCTTTTTAGTTTTCTATTGCTGTGTGAGAAACCACTTCATAATTTAACATTTTACCATTTAAAACACATTAGGATGACCACTATTAAAAAAAAAAGAACAAAAACAGAAAATAACAAGTGTTGACAAGGATGTGGAGAAATTGGAAACCTTGTGCCCTGCTGGTTTGAATGTCAAATGGTGTAGCTGCTCTGGAAAACAGTAAAGCAGTTCTTAAAAAATAAAAATAGAATTATCATATGATCCAGCAATTTTGGTTCTGGGTGTATATTCAAAAAACTTGAAATCAGGATCTTGAAGATATATATATATATATCTTATATAAAATAAACAATATATATTATATGTAATATGTGTAATATATATACACTTATGTTTATAGCAGCATTATTAAAAATGGCAAAGAGGTGCAGGTGACCCAAGTATCCATCAACAGATAAATGAATAAACAAAACATGGTTTATCCATACAATGGACTATTATACAGCCTTATAAAGGATGATAATTCTGGCATATGTTGCAACATGAATGAAATTTGAAGATATTATGCTCAGTGAAATATTCCCATCACAAAAAGACAAATATTGTATGATTTCACTTATATGAGTTACCTAGCATAGTAAAATTCATGTAGACAGAGGTAGAATGGTGGTTGCTGCAGGGGAGAGAAAATAATATTGTTCAAAGGGTATAGAATTTCACTTTTGCAAGATGAGAACAGTTCTGGAGATTGGTTGCATGCCAATGTAAATGTACTTAACACTACTGAACTCTACACTTAAAAATAGTTAAGATGCTACATTCTATGTTATGTGTATTTTACCACAACTGAAATAAATACAGGATGTCAAAACAAAGTAATGTTTTTTTAAAAAAAGCAATTTATAACCTTCTCTTACAAATCTGTGAGTTGACCCAGATTCAGATTTGTGGTTCTTTTTAAAGGTATCTTTGGCAGTTGTAGTTAGTTGTTCAGCTGGGGTTACAGTCTTTTGAAGACTCAACTGGAGTAAATGTACAATATTGCTCACTCGTATTACTGGTAGTTGATACTGGCCATTCATTGAGAGTTCAGCTGGGGTAGTTGACTGAAGTGCATACATATGGTCTCCACATGACTTGAGATTCCCATAATATAATAACTAGTTTCAAGAGGGAGCTTGCTGAGAGACAGAATGAAAAGTGTGCTTTTCTAAGGGAGCAAGGTTGAAGCTGCAAGACTTCTTCTGACCTGGCTAAGAAGTCATTCAGTGTCACTTCTACTTCTGTTGGTGGCTAATGAATAACATATTCACCCAAGATTCAAGGGATGGAGTCTATACAATACCATCAATACGAAAAGGCATGTATCATTGGGGGCCCATTTTTAGAGACTAGCTATGACAGTATTATTGTAGTGTAAATTTCAAGTTTGGCAGTAGCAGAAGATGTAACTGCAAAAATAGGTAGGAGTAAGTTGGTGAAGTTTTTCAAATAATAATGAAAGCTCTAGTGGATTAGAATGTTCTAATTTCTAGTGGATTAGAATATTCTAATTTCTCTGTATATTAGGATTTTTCACCCATGTGACTTTACCATGCCACTTAGTGGGTGCAGTTTACTTCCCTGCCCCACTGACTTTCAGTTTAGTCATATGATGAGTGGAGAGTTTTGGCCAATGCAATGTGAGCAAGTAAGAAATATGCCATGTCCCATTAGAGGTTTTAAATGTGCCCGTACAATTTGCTTTGGCCTTTTGTGCTCTTACCACCATCTACGAGAAGAACATATCCCCAGGTAGCTGCTGTTTCTTCTGCCTGGGTCACAGAATGAGAATATGTGGAGCACATGTGAACCTGAGCCCAGGTAAACCCAATCAAATCACAGCTGGCCTGAAGACCCTGAGCAACAAATGTTGAGATTGATGTGGGCGGTTTGTTTGTTCCTGCAGCAAAAGAATCCTGTGACTAACATGAGTATTTTTAGTATGACAGACATTTTGCCAAGCATTGTAAACTGATGACCTCATATAATCAATCATGTGTGTCATACTAATGAATTTGGATTTCATTTTATAAGTGGTTAGACTCTTTGAAGGAATTTAAGAGAGAGAGGAGATTGTCATATCAAAACCTACTTGTTAGATCTTTGTGGCAGCGGCACAAAGGATAGACTTGGGAGTAAGTCTGTTAAGAGGTTGCTGAAGAAGAATACATGAGATATTACGAATGTCTAGACTAGGATAGTGATAGTAGGAATAGAGAGAGCTATGTGGATTTTAGAACTATTTGGAAGAAATATTTATTTATTTTGAGAATATTTGATTTATTTGTAGCAGGCATATTCCAAGTGCTCAGGGAAACTGCAAATAGTTCAGTATGGAGCCTTGTGTGGAAATAGGGAGTGTTGGGAGATGGGTCTCTAGTGGCAAGCAGTATCTTGATCATGCAATATTCTATGTCATGTTGAGGTGTTTAGCCTTTATATCAATGGCATTGGGCAACCAGTTAATTGTTTTGTTCAAATTTTGCACCTTAGAGGAGATAGAAAGGGAAAAGTAAAGGCAAGAACTTATGGAAGGATAGGGGTTAACCAAGTGAAAAGAGTTGGAATTAGCAGATAAATTATATTCTGGAAGAGGAAATAGAATAAGCTGAGGCCTGAGTTGGCAAAGGAAATAGTATGTCCAATGAGATTTGGGTAGAACAACATATGACAGAACTGGAGAAGTAGGCAGTGTTCAGAGTGTGTAGACCACCAGTAAGCCACACTAACAGAATTTGATATTTATCATAAAAGGAAAAGGAGCTGATGAGAGGTTTTAAACAGATGAGTGATATGGTTCTGATTTACATTGTAAAAAATATTACTCTTTGCTGTGTGGAGAATTAGTTAAAGGGCCAAGGGTGAAAGCAGGGAGGCCAATTAGTATGCACTTGAAATAGTCCTGGCAAAAGATGATGGCAAAAGTCCAGGGCATGCTACACTGAGGTGCATTTGGGACATGCAAAAGAAGATGTCAAATAGGCAAGTTAATGTATGGATCTGGAACACAGAATCAGGAAGTAGTAGGAAAACAAAGAACAATAGCTTCAGAAAGAAAACAGTGAGCACTGAGTCAGTTAAGCTTGACTTGTCGTGCAAAGTACATTGCTGTTGCCTTTTGGGATGACATTTGGGCTTGTGTGGTAATAATGGAGCCAGGAAGAAGAGGGAAGAGTTAAAAGACATTTAGAAGGTATAATGAATGGGCTTGGTGTATGGTGGAACAATTTACCCAGATTGGGAAGACCATAGATGAAGCATATTTAGAAGGTGGGAGAAATTTTCAGTTCAATATTGGGCATATTACACTGAGGTGCATTTGGGACAATCAAATGAAGATGTCAAATAGGTAAGTTAATGTATGGATCTGGAGCTCAGAGCTCTCAGAGCTGGAGATACTTAATTGTCAGTCATTGACATACAGCAATTGAAGTCATGGGAATAGATGAAGTTCTCTTACGGAAAAAAGAGTAGCAATAAAAGAATCAATCAGGAGGCAACCCTGAGGACATGTAGTGGTCATATGGAGAAGGAGCTGAAAGAGGTGATGGAGAATGGAGGCTGTGACTTAATAATCCTCAAAGCAACCCTAAAAGTAGGTTGTGGGATTCCTGTCTTAAGGAGCTCAAGCTGCTGTAACAAATTACCATAGACTGGATAGCTTAAACAACATTTATTTCCCGTGCTTCTGGAGGACTGGAAGTCCAAGGTGCTGGTAGATTTGGTGTCTTGTGAGAGCTCTCTTTTTGGTTTGCAGATAGTTACTTTCTTCCTAAATCCTCACATAGTGGTGGGAGAAATTATTTATCTCCTGTCTGTTTTCATAAGGGCACTAATCACATTCATGAGAGCTCCACCCTCATGACCTAATAACCTCCCAAGGGCCCCACTTCCAAATACTGTAACATTTGGGATCAGGACTTTAACATATGAATTTTGGAGGGCCACAAACATTTAGTCAATAGCAACTCCCATTTTACAGCTGAGGAAAATGAAGCTCAACTTAGGGAGCTTAAATGATTTGTATACAGTGAGCAAGCTAGTAAGTGTCTGGGTCTTCTAGAGTTCTTATATTTTGTTCTTGTTATAATCCCAAGGAGCCTTTCTTGATGTCTTTCTTCTTTGAGAAGCCTTTTAATTTCTTTTTTGTTTTTCGTTAGGAGTTACAGAAGATTCTGTCATCCTAACCTCTAGCTTTTGTTGGTTCTTAAGAAAGGTACTTCCTACCATTTTCTCTTGCCACTACCTTCCCTCTTTAAACTTGCCTCCAAACAGAAATCTAGTGAGACCCCCAAGAGCAAGCCAGGTTAACTATAACTAAGCAGGAAGACTTGTCACCACTTGACTTAGTGGGCAGACTGGTGATTTATGAATGTGCAGGGAGAGGAGGCTCTAGAATTAATTGGTTAGTGGGTTTCCATGGGAATACATATGCCCAACAATTTTAGCATAGAATCAGGAAGTAGTAGGAAAACAAAGGACAATAGCTTCAGGCAGAAAACCGTGAGCACTGAGTCAGTTAAGCTTGATTTGTGGTGCACAGTACATTGCTGTTGGTTTTGGGGATGATCCCTCAGGCACTTAGTCTATTAGCAATATTTTAGGGAGTTAAGGAAAATACTATTGATAGCTCGATTGAGAAGTGAATCCTCATAAGAGTTGTCCCTAAGGAGTGGGATGACAAGGGTATAAAAAGCAAGAGAAAAAGACTGTTGAAAGAAAAGCAGAGACTGAGAAGGAAAAAGTTAAAGTTTGATGTTGTGTAAAAGAGAAATATACTTATTCATTACCTTTTAAATAAACATAATGACTTTCGTTCATCCTCCTTGTTTACTGGGCTAGGAACTTCATATTTTCTAGATGAGGAATTTGAGAACTGTCCAGGATGCTGAAATGACTTGACTTGCCTAAGTTTGATTTTGAGTCACTGGCAGGTGTTCTAGCCATAGTTTTATTCATTTCATCAAACTAGTCAATATTAGAGGTGAAGAAAGTCAAGGAATAAACATAGACTTTATTAGCTACACTTTTAAATGTTTTAATAGCTACTTTAGGTATATATTTTTTCATTTTGTGGGGCATTTTCCCATCAACTGGAGACAAGTATATTTTGAGGAGATTCCATAATGCTAAGCCCCATCATGGATTTTGCCATCTTGCTATGGTGATTACAGTTGGAGATATTATATAGCCATAGAACAAGAGTTTCAGAGATATAAAAGTTTTGCAAATTTTACCCACATTTCCTACTATGGGAAATATCAACTTTTATTTCTTTTTTTTAAATTTATTTTTTATTATTATTATACTTTAAGTTCTAGGGTACATGTGCATAACGTGCAGGTTTGTTACATATGTATACTTGTGCCATGTTGCTGTGCTGCACCCATCAACTCGTCAGCACCCATCAACTCGTCATTTACATCAGGTATAACTCCCAATGCAATCCCTCCCCCCTCCCCCCTCCCCATGATAGGCCCCGGTGTGTGATGTTTCCCTTCCTGAGTCCAAGTGATCTCATTGTTCAGTTCCCACCTATGAGTGAGAACATGCGGTGTTTGGTTTTCTGTTCTTGTGATAGTTTGCTAAGAATGATGGATTCCAGCTGCATCCATGTCCCTACAAAGGACACAAACTCATCCTTTTTTATGGCTGCATAGTATTCCATGGTGTATATGTGCCACATTTTCTTAATCCAGTCTGTCACTGATGGACATTTGGGTTGATTCCAAGTCTTTGCTATTGTGAATAGTGCTGCAATAAACATACGTGTGCATGTGTCTTTATAGCAGCATGATTTATAATCCTTTGGGTATATACCCAGTAATGGGATGGCTGGGTCATATGGTACATCTAGTTCTAGATCCTTGAGGAATCGCCATACTGTTTTCCATAATGGTTGAACTAGTTTACAATCCCACCAACAGTGTAAAAGTGTTCCTATTTCTCCACATCCTCTCCAGCACCTGTTGTTTCCTGACTTTTTAATGATTGCCATTCTAACTGGTGTGAGATGGTATCTCATTGTGGTTTTGATTTGCATTTCTCTGATGGCCAGTGATGATGAGCATTTTTTCATGTGTCTGTTGGCTGTATGAATGTCTTCTTTTGAGAAATGTCTGTTCATATCCTTTGCCCACTTTTTGATGGGGTTGTTTGTTTTTTTCTTGTAAAGAAGAGGCATAAAACAAAACTGATCCCAGGAGGTTCAGGTCACACTGTTGGATGCAGAGCAAACTTTTTGGGGTCTCCACTTGAGACTCCTACATTAAGGTATGGAGGGACCTGGAGGCCAGACAGAATATAAAAAGGGTTAGGACAAGAAGTTTGTGACTAAGGACAGGAATATCATGAGACTATTGGAGATAGTCTTTTATTTGCTGATTTAATGGAGCTGAGAATGGCTAGCTACAAGAGAGAACACAGTGATTCATTTCACAAGGAGGTTCCTGTTACCGAGACCAGAGCCTTTACTCACAGCAGCACCTGACATAATAATTAAAGGCATCAAAGCCCTCGATGTTTAAAAAAATTAATGACAGAATACTTCAAATGTACTGAAGAAAAGTACAAAAGAATATACAGCAGAAGTTAATTTGTAAATATACTTCAGATCTAGGTTCTTTCTGACCTATCTTTTGCTTGACAAATAAGATGGAACTCCACATCCTTATCTCTTTCCTCTCAATCCCCCAAGATGAGTATTCTCCTAAAATTTATGTGAATAATTTCCATGAATGTTTAAAAATTTAACTGTACACATATATATTCATAAACTATACATAATATTGTATTGAGGTTTTTGAAAACTGTATCTGAAATATATCAAATTGTATTCTAAAACTCGCTTTCATCAATCATCATTGTTTTAAATTAATTATTCATGTTGATATATGGTAGCTCTAGTTAATCTATTTTAGCTGTTAAACAGTGCTCCACTTTGTGAAAATTTAGAAATTATTTATCTATTATTTTACTAAGGGATAATAAAGGCATGTTCTCTTTCTTCTTCTTCCCTCCTAATAAAACAGGGCTCCAATGAGCATCCTTGTATGTGTCACCATGGACATAGCTTGGAGAATTTCTCTAAAGCCTGTCCACCCAAAGTGTGATCTGAGAAATGGAAGTTTCAGAATCACAAGAGTACTTGTTAAAAATGAAGAATCAAAGTGCCATTCTAGGCATAGTGTATCAGCACTTACTTTTTTATGAGGATCCCCCGTGTGATTTGCACATACATTAATGTTTGGGAAGCACTATTCTATGGCAGTGGGTTTCAAACTTCACTGTACATCTTTTCATCAATTATTTTTTCTTGGCACAAATTACTTGACTTTTATTTTGGTGGAAACAGGTTGAAACTGAACAAAATATCCTCATTTAAACAGTAAGAAACCCCAGAAATGAAATAAAATACAAATATATTAATAGATTACAGAGTCGTTTCTCTGTAGTCTCTGTAATTATTTCTACAGTCAGGCCTCTGATCTTGTGGCTGATACAATCAAACGTGTACATAGTGCCTCATTATTCCTTTCTGTGGGTTCATATCATGGGTTTCTACTTAGGGTTTTACATTTTACAATAGGTAACTATCTATTACTAAATTATCAGCCATGGCATTGTGAGTTTTCCTTCCATTTGGTACTGTGATGTTTACCTTTCTTCATGTGATATGCAGGTTGGTGGTGATAAAAAGCAAAAGGTTAATATAATTGGCTACAACTCCAAGACAGTATGATATGTAGCTACATACTATGTTGATAACAGGTCAGATATGTAGGCTGGTGCTGAGACAGCAAACAGAGAGCACATTTGTAGTCAGCAGGAAACCTGTCAGAATTCCAGGTTGTAGAAAGTATATCATGGGACTTGTGAAAATTTAGAAATTATTATCTGTTGTCTATTTGTCTTATTTAAATAAAAATATTTCCTTGGAATATTCCTAATGGGAAGTAAAATAAAGGTAAAGATAGTTCTTTAAAATGGTCAAGAAGTTATCTTCCTACATTACTTGTCTACATTTATCCTCCGAGAAGAAAAATGAGGCCTTCTATGTCGTGGCAAAGGCACATGAGACTTTTTAATTACTTTAAAGGTAAGGAAGACAAGAGATTTGGGTGTAAACATGATTTTGAAAACTTAAATATTGGGTACATATGGGATATGATGATCATTAACTAGCACAAAGTTTGGGCTACAGTAGGTCCCAAATAAGTGTTGAGAAAGCTAAGAAAGTAGGTTTGGGTGAACGAATGAATGAATGAAACTTGGACACATGCCAGGTTTAGTTACCACCTGTATGAGTCAGGGTTCTTCACAGAAACAGAACCAATAGGATCGATCTATCTATCTATCATCTATCTATCTACCTAGATAAAAGAGCATTTATTATGGAAATTAACTCATACAATTATGAAGAATGAGAAGTCCCACGATATACTTTCTACAAGCTGGAGAACCAGAAAAGCCAGTGACATAATTCAGCCTGAGGCAAAAGATCTGAAAACTGGGGTGAGAGTGGGGTGTCACTGGTGTAGGTCTCTGAGACTAAAGGCTCAAGACCCAGGAACTCCAATGTTCAAGAACAGGAGAAGACCAATCTCCTAGTTCCAGGGAGAGGGCAAATTTGGCCTTCTTCCACCTTTTTGTTTTATCCCAACCCTCAATGGATTGGATGATGCCTGTTCACATGGTGGATGTGAAGGTGGATCTTCTTTACTCAGTCTGCTGATTCAAATGCTAATCTCTTCCAGAAACACTTTCATAGTCATAGAAATAATGTTTTACCAGCTATCTGGGCATCCCTTAACCCACTCAATTTGACATCTAAAATTAACCATCACAAGTCCAACCTTTGTCAACTTGGCACCCATATGCATCTTCTTAAACCATATTTAATATCCAAATAAAGACAATAACAGAGTCATACATTCACATAACATAATGCAGCTCTTTTGCATACAACAAAAACACACTAATCCCTTCCCCAGAAAAGCATGTAAAGTCCTTGAGTGATGTTTTCTCTTCTTCTCATATCCCCTAACTTAAAAAGTATGCTGTAAAATTAACAATAGTTAAATATCTATCTAAAGTCAGTACATCTGATGTCACATGAGGAGATAAGAAAGGAAATAAAAATATTTGATTACTATATGTATCTATACACACAATCATATTCATAACAAAATAAGGAGGAAATACTCATAACAATTATAGTCATTGATTCTGTAGTTGGTCCTGTGGTCTAGCTGGTACTTATTACTACCTTCTTCTACTACTCATTCTTTATTCTCTTTGTCCTCAGCAAGCCCCTCAGCTAGTTACAGTTTTTACCTGGTGTGGTGACCAAAATCTTCACTCTTAAAGAATGTGGGTTGTTGTCCTGTCTGGATTTGGTTGTTGTAGTTGCCCTTTGACCTTAATCACAGGGGAGTGTAATACTAAGAGATGGCCTAAGGGATCTTTTGTATTGCAAACATAATCTTCCTTACCTCCATTGTGAAGTACTAATTTGATTTCATCTTGACCATCTGGATCAATTATCCCAGTCAACACTGTAACTTACTTACTTTTTGACCTGTTGACTCAGAGACATGAAGAACCCAAAGTGGCCGGTTGGCAATATTATCTTCTAGTATAATGGAATCATTGTTGTGTCTTCTATTGGGAAGCATTCCTTTCTCTGGAGATAAGACCTCTAGGCCAGCAAAGTATAAAGTTACAGGAACAGGAAGCAAAAATTTTGCTATGGGTCACTAAGGGTAATGGTGAGTGGTGCTACCTCCATTCCCACCCCTTGATTCCTGGACCAGTAAATCCTGGCTATAGGAGAAATAGCATAGTTTATTGGATACTGATTCAGAGCATATGCAGCCTTCCGGAGAACTTTGACCCAGGCCTTCAGAGTATTTCCCCCCTAGATGGCACTGTACCTGAGTCTTCAAAAGACCATTCCACTGTTCTATCAAGCCAGCTGCTTCTGGACTGTGGGAACATAGTAAGATGAATAAATTCCATGAGCATGGATCCATTACCACACTTCTTTGACTATGAAGTGAGTTCCTTGGTTAGAAGCAAAGCTATGTGGAATATTATGTTGGTGAATAAGACATTCTGTAAGTCCAAGGATGGTGGAAACATTGTATGGTGGGAAGACAAATCTGTATCCAGAGTGATATGGTTTGGCTGTGTCCCCACCCAAATCTCATCTTGAATTGTAACCCCCATAATTCCCACGTGTTGTGAGAGTGATCTGGTATTAGGTAATTGAGTCATTGAGTCATGAAGACAGTTTCCCCCATGCTGTTCTTGTGATAGTGAGTGAGTTCTCATGAAATCTGATGGTTTTATAAGGTCTGGCATATACCCTACTGGCACTCATTTTCTATCCTGCCACCCTGTGAAGAGGTGCCTTCTGCCATGATTGTAAGTTTCCTGAGGCCTCCCCAGCCATGATGAACTATGAGTCAATTAAATCTCTTTCCTTTATAAATTCCCTAGTCTTGGGTATTTCTTCATAGCAGTATTAGAATGGACTAATATACAGAGTAAGTGTCTACTCCAGTAAGGACAAAATGCTGCTGCTTCCATGATGGACATAATCAAATGTAATCCGCTTACTACCAGGTAACTGGCTCATCACCCTGGGGAATAGTGTCATATCCCCATTCAAGTCTCCTAATCTCTGTAATCCCTCCAGGAATGTTATATTGCTTTTGAGTTACTATTTTCTCTAGGTAGAGACAGCTCTAATGGCTTCCACTTGGCCTTTCCAACCACAACTGCCCTCACCCCACAGGTCAGGGAACCAATGGGCAAATTCTGCCAGCTGCTCAGAATGTCTATTTCAATTATGCATCTGGAACTGGGGAAATAACTACAGGATGAGTTTCAAACCCCACTGGACCCACTGTGAGACAGATTTGAATTAAAACTCTATGGATCACCTGACCTCCATAAGCCCTTATTCTGATTGGAGGGACACAATGCCATTTTGAGTCTCCTAGTATCAATGCCAGTTCAGTGCCAGTGTCCAGTAGTCTCTGAATGGTCTTATTATTTCCTTCTTCCTAATGCACAGTTATGCTGGTAAAAGGCTGTAGGTCCCTTTGGAAAGGGCTAGGGGAAATATTAACAGTATAAATTTTCAGTAGTGTACAGAAGTCCTTCCTCAAGATGACCCAACCCCCACTTCATTCAAGAAGTTCTGGATCTGTAAACTGGATTAAGTCTGGGAATTGATTAAGAGGCCATGACTCTGTTTATGTTATTTGAATTAGACTTTTGTTCACTTGATTTTCAAGTTTTCTGCTTATAGAGATCAAGTAAAAAATTAATAGGCTTCCTATCTAGTTCGCTTCTAGGAACACCATAATTAACTAGCCAATGCCATAGGTATGCACAAGTCAGGTTATTCTGATTGCTGCTATGAATCTGCTTTTCATCTGGGCCCTCAATGGATTTGATAATGTCCGTCCACAGTGGTGCAGGCAAATATTTTTTACTCAGTTTACTGATTAAGGTGCTAATCTCTTCTGGAAACACTCCAAAAGACACACGTAGAAATAATGCTTTACCAACTACCTGGGTATCCCTTAACCCAGTCAGGTTGATATACAAATTATCACACCACCTAAGGCCTCCTCCTCTTCATCTATTACTTTCTTTCTGATAAGTTGTTCAATTTTTTTCTTGTTGGAAAACATCTATTTAGTGGCCACTATGTTAGAATTAGGCATTAGGAATTCACTGATGAATAAGACAGATCTCTATCCTTCAGAAGATGGACATGTAAATAACTCACTTTAATGCTTTAAGAGAAGCAGGCACTATACTGAAGTTAAATTTCAGATGAGGGAGAGATCATATGTGGTGTTAGAGAAAACCTTTCAAAGATACACCATTCGAATTTAGCCCAGAAGCTGAGGATATGGGGGAATACTGATAGGAGCAATACGTTGTAGGCATAAGAGACTGAATAAAGACTCAGAAATGGGGAAGTCTGTTACATGTTTGGGAATGAATAAAGTACCTAGTTGGCATGTAGCACACATAAGCAGGAAATAAACTTGGAAAGTTAGGTTAGGGTTAGATTATGGAATACTTTATTTACTTCTCTTTCAATCTAATCAAGCTTGCTTCGTGTATACTAAAGCTTTCTACTGGGTTTGTACATGTATAGGATTGTTATATATTCTTAATAAATTGTTCTTTTTACTGTTATGAAATGTCCTTTTAATCCTGGATAAATTTTCTGCTACAATATCTACTTTTTCTTATATTAATTTAATCCCTCCAGATTTATTTTGATTAGTGCACGTGGTACACCTTTGTCCGTCCTCTGACTTTTCACATCGTTCTGCCCTTATATTTAAAGTTAAGTTTCTAGTAGAGAGCATATATAGTTGGGGCTTAATTTTGTTGACTTAATATGACAATCTCTGTCCTTTAATTGGTGTACTTAGACCATTTACATTTAATGTGCTTATTGGTAAACTGGCACTAAAGTCCTCCATTTTTGGTTTGTTTTCTATTTGTTCCCTTTGTTTCTATGTCCTCTGTTTTTCTTTTGCTGCCTTTCTATTAGTTATATACACAATTTTTAGGATTACATCTTGATTTTCTTTTAGTGTTTTTGAGTATGTCTTTGTACAATTTTCTTAGTTGCTCTAGGTATTACCTACACACATGTTGGGTCCACAGCATTGGCCTGCATGGTAATAATGGTACTGATTTTCTGTGTTTATTGACCAATCAGAAGATCTGGCAACATGGGGTCTGGATTTCAACATAGCCACAATTTACTGGAACTGACTCATGACTATTTATTTTAGATGAGGAAAGTGGTTTCCAAATCATCAGACTTTCCACTTCCCTATTAAGCCTCAAACTGAAGTCAGTGTCACTTGCTATCTTCCATACAGTCTGTTACATACAGTCTGCTTCTAATTAGGTGGTCTGCCTCATGCCTATGGACATAATCAGTTTGTGATTTATGGCTTATACTGTAACTTTTTCCAGAAAGTGTTCAAGAGATTGATTCAGGAGAGCCTCCATCATCATTTTCCTGCTGTTAACCTATGTATCTTCTTGCTTTACTGCCTAACTTCTTGAAATTGTTGTTTATACTCACTTCCTTTATTTCTTTGTCTTCCATTCACTTCTTAATCTAGGATTTTTTTACCCGTAGCATTCTGCTGAACAAAAGCAAACCAGGTTAACCAGTGAGATACATGTGGCTAAATCAAATGAACATTTTCTCTGTCTTCCCCAGCTTTATTGAGGTATAATTGTCAAATAAAAATTGTATATATTTAGGACCGGGTGTGGTGGCTCACACCTGTAATCCCAGTACTTTGGGAGGCCAAGGCGGGTGGATCACTTGAAGTCAGGAGTTCGAGACCAGCTTGACCCACATGGTGAAACTCCATGTCTACTAAAAATACAAAATTAGCTGGGCATGGTGGAGCATGCCTGTAGTCCCAGCTACCTGGGAGGCTGAGGCAGGAGAATCACTTGAACCTGGGAGGCAGAGGTTGCAGTGAATTGAGATCACGCCATTGCACTCCAGCCTGGGTGACAAGAGTGAAGCTCCATCTAAAAAAACAAAAAGTATATATTTAATGTACACAATGTGATTTTGTTTTGTTTTGTTTTGTTTTGGAGAGGGTCCTTTTTCCTTTGTCTTTCTTCCAGTCAGGAACAGAGACGTAATGTGTACAACAAAAACAGCCATTTAAAAAAAAATTTTTATTTTAAGTTCTGGGGTACATGTGCAGGTTTGTTATATGGTTTGTTATATGGGTAAGCTTGTGTTATGGAGGTTTGTGGTACAGATTGTCACCCAGGCATTAGGCCTAGTACCTATTATTTTTCCTCCCTCCTCCCACCCTTCACCCTCTGAAAGGCCCCAGTGGGTGTTATTCCCTTCTATGTGTTAATGTCTTCTCATCATTTAGCTCCCACTTGTAAGTGAGAACATGTGGTATTTGGTTTTCTGTTTCTGCATTAGTTTGCTAGGGATAGTGGCCTCCAGCTCCATCTATGTCCCTGCAAAGGACATGATCTCCATCTTTCTTATGGCTGCATAGTATTCCATGGTGTATATGTACTATATTTTCTTTATCTAGTTTGTCAGTGATGGTATTTAGGTTGATTTGATGTCTTTGTGACTAGTGCTGCAATGAACATACACGTGCATGTGTCTCTGTGGAAGAATTACTTATATTCCTTTGGGTATATACACAGTAACGAGATTGCAAGCTCAAATGGTACTTCTGTTTTTAGGTCTTTGAGGAATCACCACATTGCCTTCCACAATGGTTGAATTAATTTACACTCCCATCAAGAGTGTATACGCATTCCTTTTTCTCTGCAACCTCACCAGCACCTGTTATTTTTTAACTTTTTAGTAATAACCATTCTAACTGATGTGAAATGATATCTCATTGTGGTTTTGATTTGCATATCTCTTATAATTAGTGACACTGAGCTTCTTTTCATATGATTGTTTGCCACATGTGTGTCTTCATTTGAAAAGTGTCTGTTCATGTCCTTTGCCCACTTTTTACTAGGGTTGTTTTTTCTTCTTATAACTTTGCTTAAGTTTCTTATAGATGCTGGATATTAAACCTTTGGCAGATGAAGAGTCTGCAAACATTTTCTCACATTCTGTAGGTTGTCTGTTCACTCTGTTGATAGTTTTCTTTGCTGTGCAGGAGCTCTTCGGTTTAATTAGATCCCATTTGTCGATTTTTGCTTTTGTTAGGGTTGTTTTTGGCGTCTTTGTCATGAAATCTTTGCCCATTCTATGTCCAGAATGGTATTGCCTGGGTCGTTTTCCAGGGTTTTACACTGAAGTCTTTAATTTATCTTGAATTAATTTTTTTATATGGGTAAGGAAGGGGTCCAGTTTTAATCTTCTGTGTATGGCTAGCCAGTTATCCCAGCACCATTTGTTGAATAGGGAGTACTTTTTATTTTTTATTATGTTAATATGGTGTATCATGTTTATTGATTTGCATATTTATGAACTTATCCTGGCATTCCTGGGATAAATGCTATTGAGTCATGGTATATGATTCTTTTGATGTACTATTAAATTCTATTTGCTAGTATTTTGTTGAGGGTTTTTGCATCGGTGTTTGTCAGTGATATTGGCCTATAATTTTCTTTTCTTGTAGTGTGCTTGTCTGGTTTTGATATTGAGGTAAAGCCAGTCTCACCAAATGAGTTTGGAACGGTTCCCTCCTCATCCAATTTTTGGAAGAGTTTGAAGAGAATTGGTGTTAATTTGTAAGTGTTTGGTAGAAATCACCAATGAAGGTATAAAGTCATGGGTTGTCTTTGAGATATTTTTGATTACTGTTTCAGTGTCCTTATTTTTTATTAGTCTGTTCACATTTTCTATTATATCATGATTCAGTCTTGGAACATTGTATGTTTCTAGGAATTTATCCATTTCTTCTAGGTTATCAGTTTGTTGGCATATAATTGTTCACACTAATCTCTTATGATCCTTTGTATTTCTGTGGTATCAGTTGTAATGTCTCATCTTTCATTTATAATTTTATGTTTTTTTTTATTGGTTAGTCCAGTTAAAGTTGTGTAAATTTTGTTTATCTATTCAAAAAACAATTCTTGAATTTATCTCTTCTATTATTTTTCTAATCTCTATTTTATTTACTTCTGCTCTAATCTTTATTATTTTCTTGCTTCTGTTTACTTTGGGTTTAGTTTCTTTTCTTTTTTATCTCACCATGCTCTTCCTTTCTCGTGGGAGAAATCAGGAGCCAAGGAGGTCTCTACTGAGCTGTGTTGCTTTAAAAAAGTGGTGATGTGAGTAAAGTGAAACTGTTCTTCTTACCCTTTTCAAATTCATCTATCCTTGGATTCTTTCCTTTAGCAGTATGTTGGGACCTCTGTGCATCCAGCTCGGAGGTCCACTCTGGGTTTCCACAAAGGTTCTCTTATCCATGTGCATTTGTCAAAATTGGTATTTATGTGAGAGAAGGAGGGCTAAAAACTCTCATTCAGCTATCTTGCTGATGTCACTCTTTGTGTGAACACTTGTTAATGTTTATCTTGCAAAGCATTTGGCATTGTTCATAAGTTGCTTTTTGTTGTTGTTAAACTCTCTTCCCTTTGCTTCCATGATACCACATTCTTCCTTGTTTTCCTTTTGGTCTCCAGTCACATGTTTTCCAGGCTTCTCTGCAGACACTGCTTCTTCTCACACTTCAAATGTTATTGTTCTCAGGGATCCATCTTCCTTTTCCCCTAAATACACTCACTTTGGACCATCCTTCAAATGTTTTTCTATGCACATACAAATATTCAGACTTATTTTCTATTTCCCAAAACAAACAAACAAACAAACAAACAGAACTGAGTGTTCTTCAGTGTGCTCTAAAAACTTTAACAACATATCATGCACATCTGTATCAGTATTTATAAATCTTATTATTTTAATGACTTCATATTATTTAATAATATGGATATAACAATTTATTTTTCTACTGATATATGTTTTGTATGTTTTATAATATTGCTATGAAAGTTTTATTCATATTGTCATATATCTTTGCAAATATGTACAAGTATATCAGTAGAATAGATTCCTCGAAGTGAAATTTCTGCATCAAAATAAATGTACATTTAAAATTTTGATGGATACAGCTGAATTAGCATTCAAAATGGCTTTCAAGTTTACATTTCTACCAAGAACAAGAGAGTGCTCCCTTTTTAATATATCATCATCATTGTTAGATATTCTCAATCTGTTTTTCTCCAGTTGAATGTATTTAATTTCTCATTTCCTTATTACCAGTAATGTTTATTTTAATAAGTTTATCGTCCATTTGGATTCTTTCCATAAATTGTTTATTATTATTCATTACCATTTTTGTGAAAGGATGGTTTTGAAGACTAACTCTGGCACATATATTGTAAATATTTCCCCCATTCTGTTTTATAATTTTTGATGATTTTTGCTATACAGTTAATTTTACCTTTTTATATACATTTGTCAGTATATTAATTTCATTGTACATTTAAGCCATCTGGAATTTATTTTGGGGCTTGGGATAAGGTAGGAAGCTAACTTGTTCCAAAAGGGCAGCCAATTTTACCTCCACTATTAATTAAAGAGTTCATCCTTTCCACACTTGTTTGAAGTGCTACCTTCATCATACATTAAATTTTACTTTGAGTTCTGGGATACATGTGCAGAACGTGCAGATTTGTTACATAGATATACCTGTGCCATGGTGGTTTGTTGCACCTTTTGACCCGTCATCTAGGTTCCCTCCCCTCGACCACCCACCCCCCAAACAGGCCTTGGTGTGTGTTGCTCTCCTCCCTGTGTCTGTGTGTCCTCATTGTTCAACTCCAACTTATGAGTGAGAGCATGTGGTGTTTGGTTTTCTGTTCTTGTGTTAGTTTGCTGAGGATCATGGCTTCAAGCTTCATCCATGTCTCTCTAAAGGACATGATCTCATTCCTTTTTATGGCTGCATAGTATTCCATGGTGTATATGTACAGCATTTTCTTTATTCAGTCTATCATTGATGGGCATTTGGGTTGGTTCCATGTCTTTGCTATTGTAAGTAGTGCTGTAATAAATATACATGTGCAGGTGTCTTTATAGTAGAATGATTTATATCCCTTTGGGTATATACCCAGTCATGCGATTGCCGGGTCAAATGGTATTTCTGTTTCTAGGTTCTTGAGGAATTGCCACACTGTCTTCCACAATGGTTGAACTAATTTACATTCCCACCAACATTGTAAAAGCGTTCCTATTTCTCCACAGCCTCGCCAGCATCTATTGTTTCTTGACTTTTTAATAATTGCCATTTTGACTGGCAGGAGATGGTATCTCATGGTGGTTTTGATTTGCATTTCTCTAATGATCAGTGATGTTGGGCTTTTTTTCATATGTTTGTTGACCGCCTAAATGTCTTCTTTTGAGAAGTGTCTGTTCATGTCCTTTGTCTACTTTATAATAGAGTTGTTTGTTTTTTTCTTGTAAATTTGTTTAATTTCTTTGTAGATTCTGGATAGTAAACCTTTGTCAGATGGATAGATTGCAAAAATTTTCTCCCATTCTGTCGGTTGTCTGTTCACTCTGATGATAGTTTCTTTTGTTGTCACACTCAGTTTTGAAGCTCTCAATGGACATATTCACACGGGCTTCAACTTATCTCTTGAAATGTTTTGTCTTAAAATCTATTCTGTTTGATGTTAGTGCAGCTATCCCAGCCCCCTTTTGCTTATTATTTGCAGGGAATATAGTTTTCATTCTCTCACTTCCAACCTATTGTGTCTTTGCATCTAAAGTTAATTTCTTCTAGGAGGCATGTAGTTGGATAATGCTTTTGAAAATTTATTATACCAATCTCTGACTTTGAATTAAGGGTTTTAATCTATTTACAACAATTTTTACAACAGTTTTTATCAGCAATCAATTTACAACAATTTTTATCAGCAAAAACTGGTGAAGAGAACTCACTTCTGCCATTTTGCTATTTGTTTTCTATATGTCTTACTTCTTTTCCCCCTCAATTCCTCCATTGCTTCCATATTTTGTGATTAGTTCATTTTTTCTTGTGAACCATTTGATTCCTTCCTTATTTCCTTTTCTGTTTTTTAAAGTTTTTATCTTAGTAGTTTGTCTGTAACTATCAAATTTGAATGAATGCCAACTTAATTTTAATAGTATACAAAAACTCTGCTCATTTACATCTCCAGCCTCCCATATTGTTTCTGTCACAAGCCACATCTTTATACATTGTGTGTCCATTTATATAGATTTATAATTATTATTTTAAGCATTTGTATTTTTAAATAACGTAGGGAACAAGATGAGTTACAAACCAGAATAGTTATGAAACTGGCTTTTAAATTAAGCTATGTAGATAGCTTTATGTTGCTCTTCATTTCTCACATGGTTTTGAATAACTATCTAATGAGTTACTCTTTTCAGCTTTGAAGACCCGCTTTAGCATTTCTTGTGGGACAGGTCTACAAGTTGTAAACTCCATTAGCTTTTGTTTACTTGGTCAGGTCTTTATTTCTCTTTTATTTTGGAAGGAAAGTTTCGTCAGATATGGAATTATTTGTTGACAAGTTTTTCCTTTCAGCACTTTACTGCTTCTGGCCTTCAAGATTTCTGAAGAGAAATAAGCTGTTAATCTTATTGAGGCTCTTCTGTACATGGTGAGTTACTTCTCTCTTGCTGCGTTCAAGATTCCCTGCCTCTGCTTTTCAATAATTTCATTGTAATGTGTCTTGGTGTGGATCTTTTTGAGTTTATGCTATCTGCAATTTATAGAATTTTCTTGCATGTGTATATTTATCCCTTTTGAAAACTGGGAAATTTTTGGCCGTACTTTTATCAAATATTCTTTTTTGCCTTCTATTCTTTCCTTCTGGAATTTTCATTATGCATATATTGGTATGCCTGATGATATAGGTCTTTTAGGCTTTGCTCACTTTCTTCATTCTTTTTTCTTCTCCTCAGACTAGATGATTTCATTAATCTATCTTTTTAGTTCACTGATTCTTCTGCATGCTCCAATCTGTTGTTGAACCTCTCTGGTAAATTTTCCAATGCAGTTATTGTACTTTTTCAGCTCTAGAATTTTTTAATTTGGTTCTTTTCAATAACTTCTCTCTCATTATTGATATTCTCTCTTTGGTGAGAGGTCATTCTCCTGGTTTTCTTTAATTCTTTGTCTTTGATTTCCTTGAGCTCTTTGAGCACATTTAAGACAGCTGACTTACTATCACTGTCTGGTAAGCCCAATATGTAAGCTTTCTCAGGGACAGTTTCTATTAGTAATTTTTTTTCTGTAAATGTGTCATATTTTCTTGTTTCTTTGCATACCTTGTAATTTTTTTTTTGTTGTTAAAAACAGGACATTTTGAATAGTATAATGGGGCAACTCTGGAAATCAGATTATTACCCTCCCTGGGCTTGCTGTTTCTGCTTGCTACTGGCTGTTGGTTTGTTCAGTGACTCTTCCAAATTATTTCCATAAAGTCTGTATTCTTTGTCGTGTGTGGCAATTGAAATCTGTATTGCATTAGTTTAATGGTCAGATAGTGTTTTACATGGTTTCCGTAAAAGCCTGAAGCCTAAAAAAGAAAGAAATATTAAACAGGGAAAAAAAATCTCTTTAGTTACAGAAGAATGGCTTTCTGTTGTGGCACTCTTACTGCTTAGCCAGGCCTTAACCTTCACTTCCAGTTTGAGAGAAACCCGAGGGTCACTCAAAGGTGAAAGCTTAGGGTTTTCTCAGGCTTTTCCTGAGCATATATTCAGCCCTGGGCAACTGCATTGCCTTCTCAATTCCAAGCTATATGCAAGAGCTTTATAAGTTTTTATTCACTCGCCTCCCCATATCTCCTTTACCAACTTCCTCCTTCCCATGAGTTTTCCTTTGTCTATTGCTTGTACCTATTTCTTGCTCAAGATTCCTTTAGCTAATGTTTGTCTTTAAACACTTTCTGCAAAAAAAAAAAACCACCTAGGAAGCCACTCCACCCTGGGAATGGTGTAAATTGAGCAAACCAAAGGCAAACCCTTGCGCTGATCCTTCATAATGCTACCCAACTAGTTGAAACACAATCACAGTTATTTGAGAATAAAATTCCTGTTGCTCCCTTTGGCACTAGCAACCTGAACCAGGAAAGCAGGATGTCATCTTCATGGCCACTGCTGATCTGGGGAGTGGAAGATGATCGGTGGGAAATTGTAAAGTCCACAACATTCTCTTACTACATTGCAGCAGCTTCCTTTTTCATTAAACTTTTTCCTGGTTATTGTAAATTTTGACTAGTTTCTAGAGTCCTGCAAAGTTGATTCTGACAGTTTTTGCCAATTTATCTGTTGCTTTTATGGAGGGAGGGGACTGCGAATTCCCTATTCTGCCTTTTTCTGTGGCATCACTATCTTTGTGGGTTTTCGATGTGTTTACTAAGGCTCCTTTAATCCTTTTTTATTCTCTAGTGGCTGGCAATTTTTGCTTTCTATTTTAATTCTGCTCATGTTGCTTAAAATTTTTCATAAATTTTGTAAAAAGTGAACACCTGTAATTATAAAGCAAACACCTGTGTAGTCATGATTCAGCTCAAGAAATATAACATTACCAGCACCTTAAGGCCCACTGTGTGTCTCTTGAAAATCACTCTCATCTAATTCCTTTATGGAAGAAACTGATATCCTTAGTTTCATAATTAGAATGACCTTGATTTTATTGTAGTTTTACTACCCATATGTGCATCTCCACACAATATTGTGTAATTTTGCCTGTTTGTGAACAGTATATAAATGCAATTCAGTGTATGTGTTTTATTTTCGGGGAGGCTTGTCTTATTTCACTCAATATGATACTTCTAAGATTCAATTATGTTTGGTAAAGTGACAGTTCAAATATTTTGCCCATTAAAATAATTAGGCTGTTTGCCTTTTTATTATCGAGGTGTACATGCTTAATATAGTCTCTATACAATTCTTTTGTCAGATATATAACTTATAAATATTTCTATCAGTCTGGGTCTTACCTTTTAATTTTTTTTTCTTTTTTTTTTTTTTGAGATGGAGTCTCGCTCTGTTACCCATGCTAGAGTTCAGTGGTGTGATCTCGGTTCACTGCAACCTCCACCTCCTGTGTTCAAGCAATTATCTGCCTCAGCCTCCCGAATAGCTGGGATTACAGGTGCCCACCACCATGCCCAGCTAATTTTTGTATTTTTAGTAGAGATGGGGTTTCACCATCTTGGCCAGGCTTATCTTAAACTCCTGACCTCGTGAACCACCTGCCTCAGCCTCCCAAAGTGCTGGGATTACAGGCGTGAGCCACTGTGCCTGTTAATTTTCTTAATAGTGTCTTTGGAAGAGCCAAAGCCTCTAATTTTAATGAAGACAAACATCACTCTTTCTTTTACATGTCATGGTTGTTGTGTTCTATTTAAAACAATATTTTTCTATTCTAAAGTCACTCAAATTTTATCTTTTATTTTTCTAGAACATTAATAGTTTTAGCCCTTACATTTAGGTCTACAGTCAATTTCAAGTTAATAGTTTTGTATGGTGTGTGGTAATGGTCAGTGTTTTTGTTTTTTGTTTTTTTGCATACAGATATCTTGTTGTTCCAGTACAATTTTTTGAAATAATTGCCATTTCATTTGTTCTGTATACCAATTGACCATGTTTGAATGGTTCTATATCTACATGCTTTACTATGTTTCCTTGATCTATATATTTACACCAATACTATACTGTCTTCATTGTAGTTTTATATTGTCTCTAAATTTAGTAGTGTGAGTCCTACAATTTTTATTTTATTTTTAAAATTGTTTTGACTATTTTAGGTTTCTTGCATTTCCACATCAATTTTAGAATTAGCTTGTCAACTTTTACAAAAGTCTGCAAGAGTTTTCATTGCCATCACATTGAATGCTGATCTGTAGAAATCAATATTAACAATAATAAAACTTCCGATCTGTTATCTTTGTATTTATTTAGGACTTCTTTGATTTCTCCCAACAATGCTTTGTAATTCTGTTTTACATCTCTTGAAAATCTATTGTCAATTTCTTCCTTAAAATACAATATTTCATTTGAATTTTTTGGATGCTATTTGGATGTATTTTATTTGTTGGATGGTATCCTAAATGGTAACTTTTAAATTTTTAAATTTCAATTTCTGTATATTCATAACTAGTATACAGAGATGCAATCAATTTTGTATATTAATTAACCTCATATATTCTCTAAATTTTTCAAAATACAAATATTAATTCTAGTGGCTTATTTGTGGATTATCTAAGATTTTCTACATAAATGATTATGTGTCCTGTGAATATATGCAGTTTTATTCCTTCCTTTCCAAGCTTCATGCTTGCTTTGCCTGTATCTTTTTTTTATTCCACTGGATACTATTTCCAGTACAATGTTGAATAGAAGTCTACATTCAAATAACATTATACCACTTTTCATGTAATATAAGAGCTGTACAACAGTATATAGTACTTCTATTTCCCTCCCCGAGACTTTGAGCTATTTTTGTTGTACATTTTACTCCAACATATGTTTTATGCCTCATACTATGTTGTTATTACTTTTGATTTATATAGTTATCTTATTCCCTTCTTTTAACCATGAGCTATTTTTGTTGTACATTTTACTCCAACATATGTTTTATGCCTCATACTATGTTGTTATTACTTTTGATTTATATAGTTATCTTATTCCCTTCTTTTAACCATGTGGCAAAGTAACATTGCATAAGCTGTTTAGTAACTAGGACATGGCTTACACAGCATGTTAAATACATACACATTATCAGCAGCAAATTAGAAACAGAAAAGAACAGTATTGAGTTACAAGTTTCCTATAATTTTTTAAAAGAGGAAAAATTATGTTGTCGAATCTGAAGAGCTAGTTAAGTATAGTCTGAATCTTAAGGGACATCATCTGCCATATTCTTAAATTTTAATACTTACAAATGCCTAGTTTTAAGGTAATAAAGCAGCTGGTTATGTCTACAACATGTCATTCTATGACACCACATCAAAAAACTTTCAGTAAAGCAACTCATTCCTGCTTTCTTAGTAGCATCGAAAAGACATCCAAATACCAAGAATCTTAACTTTTAAATGGTGGTGTTCCAGATATGATGGCAAAACGCAATCCGATAATTTAGTATCATAATGGAATTAAGTGTCCAAGAAAAGAAAAATTACCCATCACTATCTCATTATCTCACTATCAGAATTTACAAACAAATCTTTCTATTTTGCAGGATTCCTTCTTTTAATATTTTAAGTAAAATGTGGGCATATTAAAATAATAATATACACATTTATGTTCTGCATTCTTGCTCTACCAATTTGGCCCTGTGCCTCTTTGAAGAATTAAAAACCTGACAAAACTAAATTTTCATAATGAAAATAATAGTATAATAATGTCTAAAACAAATTGTGATGCTGTTGGTTTTCAAAAAGCTTTAAGGCCTGAGATGAGCAACCCACTGTAACATTATGTACTAATCAAGCTGATAATGCTCTTAAAATTTATCTCCGTCAGCTGATTTCATAAAGTAGCTTTGTCAACTGTAAACAAAGCCAATTATATTTTTAAGAGACTAAGGAATAAGTTTAAAAAGTGTTTTATATTTATCTACATATTTAAGTTTCCAGGGCTCTTTACTCTTTTGTGTATATTCAAATTTCTGTTTATTTTTTTTTTCTACCTGAAGAAATTCCTTTAGCATTCATTGTAATGCTGGTGTGTTGATGATGGATTTTCTTAGCAGTTATATGTCTGGAAATACTTTTATTTTACTTTTACATTTGAAATATATTTTTACTGGGCATGGAATTCCAGATTGATGGTTGATTTTTGTTTTTATACTTTCAATGCTTCAAAGGTGTTTCTCCACTGTGTTTTGGCTTGCATTGTTTCTGGTGAGAAGTCTGATTTAATCTTTATTCATGTTCTGTGTCATATATCTTTTTCCCCACTTCTGGTTGCTTTTAAGATTTTTTCTTTTTATTGCTGTTTTCATAATTAGATTGTAATTAATGGTTTTTCATTTTTCTTATGCTGAGGATTCATTGGGTTTAGGTTTGTACGTTTGTAGTTTTCATCCAATTTATAAATTTTGCCCATTATTTCTTTATTTTTTTTCTTTTTTTTATTATTATACTTTAAGTTCTAGGGTACATGTGCATAACGTGCAGGTTTGTTACATATGTATACTTGTGCCATGTTGCTGTGCTGCACCCATCAACTCGTCAGCACCCATCAACTTGTCATTTACATCAGGTATAACTCCCAATGCCATCCCTCCCCCTTCCCCGCTCTCCATAATAGGCCCCGGTGTGTGATGTCCCCCTTCCCGAGTCCAAGTGATCTCATTGTTCAGTTTCCACCTATGAGTGAGAACATGCAGTGTTTGGTTTTCTGTTCTTGCGATAGTTTGCTGAGAATGATGGTTTCCAGCTGCATCCATGTCCCTACAAAGGACACAAACTCATCCTTTTTTATGGCTGCATAGTATTCCATGGTGTATATGTGCCACATTTTCTTAATCCAGTCTGTCACTGATGGACATTTGGGTTGATTCCAAGTCTTTGCTATTGTGAATAGTGCCACAATAAACATACATGTGAATGTGTCTTTATAGCAGCATGATTTATAATCCTTTGGGTATATACCCAGTAATGGGATGGCTGGGTCATATGGTACTTCTAGTTCTAGATCCTTGAGGAATCGCCATACTGTTTTCCATAATGGTTGAACTAGTTTACAATCCCACCAACAGTGTAAAAGTGTTCCTATTTCTCCATATCCTCTCCAGCACTTGTTGTTTCCTGACTTTTTAATGATTGCCATTCTAACTGGTGTGAGATGGTATCTCATTGTGGCTTTGATTTGCATTTCTCTCATGGCCAGTGATGAGAGAAATTTTTTCATGTGTCTGTTGGCTGTATGCATGTCTTCTTTTGAGAAATGTCTGTTCATATCCTTTGCCCACTTTTTGATGGGGTTGTTTGTTTATTTCTTGTAAATTTGATTGAGTTCTTTATAGGTTCTGGATATTAGCCCTTTGTCAGATGAGTAGATTGCAAACATTTTCTCCCATTCTGTAGGTTGCCTGTTCACTCTGATGGTAGTTTCTTTTGCTGTGCAGAAGCTCTTTAGTTTAATTAGATTCCATTTGTCAATTTTGGCTTTTGTTGCCATTGCTTTTGGTGTTTTAGACAGGAAGTCCTTGCACATGCCTATGTCCCGAATGGTATTACTTAGGTTTTCTTCTAGGGTTTTTATGGCATTAGGTCTAACATTTAAGTCTCTAATCCATCTTGAATTAATTTTCGTGTAAGGAGTAAGGAAAGGATCCAGTTTCAGCTTTCTACTTATGGCTAGCCAATTTTCCCAGCACCATTTATTAAATAGGGAATCCTTTCCCCATTTTTTGTTTCTCTCAGGTTTGTCAAAGATCAGATGGCTGTAGATGTGTGGTATTATTTCTGAGGACTCTGTTCTGTTCCATTGGTCTATATCTCTGTTTTGGTACCAGTACCATGCTGTTTTGGTTACTGTAGCCTTATAGTATAGTTTGAAGTCAGGTAGCGTGATGCCTCCAGCTTTGTTCTTTTGACTTAGGATTGTGTTGGCAATGCAGGCTCTTTTTTGGTTCCATATGAACTGTAAAGCAGTTTTTTCCAATTCTGTGAAGAAACTCATTGGTAGCTTAATGGGGATGGCATTGAATCTATAAATTACCTTGGGCAGTACGGCCATTTTCACGATATTGATTCTTCCTATCCATGAGCATGGTATGTTCTTCCATTTGTTCATGTCCTCTTTTATTTCACTGAGCAGTGGTTTGTAGTTCTCCTTGAAGAGGTCCTTTACATCCCTTGTAAGTTGGATTCCTAAGTATTTTATTCTCTTTGAAGCAATTGTGAATGGAAGTTCATTCATGATTTGGCTCTCTGTCTGTTACTGGTGTATAAGAATGCTCGTGATTTTTGCACATTAATTTTGTATCCTGAGACTTTGCTGAAGTTGCTTATCAGCTTAAGGAGATTTTGGGCTGAGACAATGGGGTTTTCTAAATATACAATCATGTCATCTGCAAACAGGGACAATTTGACTTCTTCTTTTCCTAACTGTATACCCTTTATTTCTTTCTCTTGCCGGATTGCCCTAGCCAGAACTTCCAATACTATGTTGAATAGGAGTGGTGAGAGAGGGCATCCCTGTCTTGTGCCAGTTTTCAAAGGGAATGCTTCCAGTTTTTGCCCATTCAGTATGATATTGGCTGTGGGTTTGTCATAAATAGCTCTTATTATTTTGAGATACATTCCATCAATACCGAATTTATTGAGAGTTTTTAGCATGAAGGGCTGTTGAATTTTGTCAAAGGCCTTTTCTGCATCTATTGAGATAATCATGTGATTTTTGTCTTTGGTTCTGTTTATATGCTGGATTACGTTTATTGATTTGTGTATGTTGAACCAGCCTTGCATCCCAGGGATGAAGCCCATTTGATCATGGTGGATAAGCTTTTTGATGTGCTGCTGGATTTGGTTTGCCAGTATTTTATTGAGGATTTTTGCATCGATGTTCATCAGGGATATTGGTCTAAAATTCTCTTTTTTTTGTTGTGTCTCTGCCAGTTTTTGGTATCAGGATGATGTTGGCCTCACTAAATGAGTTAGGGAGGATTCCCTCTTTTTCTATTGATTGGAATAGTTTCAGAAGGAATGGTACCAGCTCCTCTTTGTACCTCTGGTAGAATTCGGCTGTGTATCCGTCTGGTCCTGGACTTTTTTTGGTTGGTAGGCTATTAATTATTGCCTCAATTTCAGAGCCTGCTATTGGTCTATTCAGGGATTCAACTTCTTCCTGGTTTAGTCTTGGGAGAGTGTAAGTGTCCAGGAAATTATCCATTTCTTCTAGATTTTCTAGTTTATTTGCGTAGAGGTGTTTATAGTATTCTCAGATGGTAGTTCGTATTTCTTAGGGGTCGGTGGTGATATCCCCTTTATCATTTTTTATTGTGTCTATTTGATTCTTCTCTCCTTTCTTCTTTATTAGTCTTGCTAGCGGTCTATCAATTTTGTTGATCTTTTCAAAAAACTCCTGGATTCATTGATTTTTTGGAGGGTTTTTTGTGTCTCTATCTCCTTCAGTTCTGCTCTGATTTTAGTTATTTCTTGCCTTCTGCTAGCTTTTGAATGTGTTTGCTCTTGCTTCTCTAGTTCTTTTAATTGTGATGTTAGAGTGTCAATTTTAGATCTTTCCAGCTTTCTCTTGTGGGCATTTAGTGCTATAAATTTCCCTGTACACACTGCTTTAAATGTGTCCCAGAGATTCTGGTATGTTGTATCTTTGTTCTCACTGGTTTCAAAGAACATCTTTATTTCTGCCTTCATTTCATTATGTACCCAGTAGTCATTCAGGAGCAGGTTGTTCAGTTTCCATGTGTTTGAGTGGTTTTGATTGAGTTTCTTAGTCCTGAGTTCTAGTTTGATTGCACTGTGGTCTGAGAGACAGTTTGTTATAATTTCTGTTCTTGTACATTTGCTGAGGAGTGCTTTACTTCCAATTATGTGGTCAATTTTGGAATAAGTGCGATGTGGTGCTGAGAAGAATGTATATTCTGTTGATTTGGGGTGGAGAGTTCTGTAGATGTCTATTCTGTCCACTTGGTGCAGAGATGAGTTCAATTCCTGGGTATCTTTGTTAACTTTCTGTCTCGTTGATCTGTCTAATGTTGACAATGGGGTGTTGAAGTCTCCCATTATTATTGTATGGAAGTCTTAGTCTCTTTGTAAGTCTCTAAGGACTCGCTTTATGAATCTGGGTGCTCCTGTATTGGGTGTATGTATATTTAGGATAGTTAGCTCTTTCTGTTGAATTGATCCCTTTACCAGTATGTGATGGCCTTCTTTGTCTCTTTTTATCTTTGATGGTTTAAAGTCTGTTTTATCTGAGACTAGTATTGCAACTCCTGCTTTTTTTTGTTCTCCTTTTGCTTGGTAGATCTTCCTCCATCCCCTCCATCCCTTTATTTTGAGCCTATGTGTGTCTCTGCATGTGAGGTGGGTCTCCTGAATACAGCAAAACTGATGGGCCTTGACTCTTTATCCAGTTTGCCAGTCTGTGTCTTTTAATTGGACCATTTAGTCTATTTACATTTAAGGTTAATATTGTTATGTGTGAACTTGATCCTGTCATTATGATATTAACTGGTTATTTTGCTCATTAGTTGCCTAGCATCGATGGTCTTTACATTTTGGCATGTTTTTGCAATGGCTGGTACCTGTTGTTCCTTTCCATGTTTGGTGCTTCCTTCAGGGTCTCTTGTAAGGCAGGCCTGGTGGCGACATAATCTCTAAGCATTTGCTTATCTGTAAAGGATTTTATTTCTCCTTCACTTATGAAACTTAGTTTGGCTGGATATGAAATTCTGGGTTGAAAATTCTTTTCTTTAAGAATGTTGAATATTGGCCCCCACTCTCTTCTGGCTAATTCTTTAAATAATCTTACTCACATCTCAGCCTCCAGTTACAAATATGTTAAGCCACCTGATGTGCACTGATATTCTTTCATTTTTTTAGCCATTTTCTCTCTGTTTTATTCTGATAGTTTATGTTGTGCTGCCTAAAGGTTTATTAGTTTTTTTTTTCTGCAATGACAATCTGTTGTTAGTTTAATTTATTGATTTTTTTTTTCATCTCAGATACTGTATTTTCTCTAGAATTTTAATTTAGGTCTTTTAATATCTTCCATTTATTTCTTCATTGTCTTCATGTTTTTCTCTACCTATTTGTATACATGGCAGAAATTTATAACTGCTGTTTTATGACCTTTGTCTATTAATTCTGTAATCTCTGCTATTTATGTTTTTATTCTATTGACTGATTTTTCTCCTTGTTATGGATCACATTTTCTTATTTCTTTGCATGCCTGGTAACTTTTTTTATTATTATACTTTAAGTTCTGGGATGCATGTGCAGAACGTGCAGGTTTGTTACATAGGTATACACGTGCCATGGGGTTTGCTGCACCCATCAACCCATCATCTACATTAGGTATTTCTCCTAATGCTATCCCTCCCGTAGCCCCCAACCCCCGAAAGGCCCTGGTGTGTGATGTTTCCCTCCGTGTCCATGTGTTCTCATTGTTCAACTCCCACTTATGAGTGAGAACATGCGGTGTTTGGTTTTCTGTTCCTGTGTTAGTTTGCTGAGAATGATGGTTTCCAGCCTCATCCATGTCCCTGCAAAGGACATGAACTCATCCTTTTTTATGGCTGTGCATGTCTGGTAGTTTTTTTATGGGATTCCAGACGTTTTGTTGCAGATTGTTGGGTGTTGGTTGTTTTTGTATTCCTTTATGTATTTTTGCACTTTGTTCTGGAACAAAGCTAAGTTACCTAAAACATTTTGATAAGTTAAGCCTTGCTTTTAAGCTTTGCTGGGCAGATCGATAACAACCTTACATCTAGAGTTAATGTTTCTCAGCATTAGGGCAATCCTCTATTATGAAAAAACTATTGCTACATTTATTCTGAGCCTCTTTACTTTTCACGCTATTGTAAATAGTATTTTATTTTATTTTGTAATTGCTCATGGCTGATATATAGAAATACAGAAACCATGCTAAATTTTTTAATTTGAATAATCTATAGATCCTTTTGAATTTTCTATATTCACAATTATACCCCTGAAAATGACAATTTTAATTTTTCCTTTTCAATTGCATTTCTGTCTTTCCTTTTTTGCCTAGGATATCTAGTGCAATGCTGATTAAAAGTTTGGATAGTTGTCATCCTTGGCTCACTGTTGATCTTAGAGGGGAAACTACCACAATTACATCATTCAGTATGACGTTTTCTGTAGTCTTGTTTGTAGATACTCTTCATCAGATGAAGGAAATTCCTATCTATTCCTAGTTTTTAAGACGTTTTAGTAGCAATAGAACATTTTTTTTTGAGACAGGGTCTTGCTATGTTGCCCAGGCTGGTCTTGAACTCCCGGATTCAAGTGATCCTGCTGCCTCAGCTTCCCGATTAACTGGGCTACAGGTGCATGTGAGCATGCCCAGCAATGTAACATTTTTCTCAACTATTGAAATATTTATATGATTCTTTTCTCCTTTATTTGGTGAATGTGATGAATTATGTTGATTTTAAAATTTTAAGCCACACTTGCATTTTTGAAGTAACTCCAACTTGTTCATGATATTTTCTTTTATATATATTTCTTTTTTCACTTTTATTTAAGTTCAGGGGTACATGTACAGGTTTGTTATATGTTATGGGGGTTTGCCATACAGATTATTTCATCACCCAGGTATTAAGCCTTGTACCCATTAGTTATATTTTCCTGATTCTCTCCCTCCTCCCAATGTCCACCCTCCAGCAGGCCCCAGTGCGTGTCGTTCCCCTATATGTGTCCATGCGTTCTCATCATTTAGCTCACATTTATAAGTGAGAACATGCAGTATTTGGTTTTCTGTTCCTGTGTTAGTTTTCTAAGAATAATGGCCTCCAGATCCATCCGTGTTCCTATATATTTATTTATTCACTTTGCAAATCTTTCATTTTGAATGTTTACATCTCTACAGGTGAGAATCACTTGTAATTCTCTTTTCTTTACAATGTTGTAATCAGATTTTGGTATCAAAGTTATGTTGGCCTTATAATGTGGTTGAAATATCCTCTCATTTTCTCTTTGCAGAAAGAGATTGTGTATTGTTGTCCTTATTTTTGCTTTAAATGTTTGGTTGAAGTCTCCAAAGACATTTAGGCTTGAAACTTTATTTGTGGGAAGATGTTAATTACAGAGTACTTTTTAGTCATTATAGGACTAATCAAATAATCTACTAAATCCATTGTTTTTGTCTTGATGTTTTGATTTTCTTTTCTTAGAGATTTCTGGGAGAATATCCTAGCAAGGGCTTTCAGATCACCAATTTAATATTTGGCCATTTTTTTCCTCAATTTTCCTTGAGTTAAAAAAAATTCTAAAAACAAAGTTTTAAATTTCTTATAGATCAGACTGATAAATTTTCATAGTAGGGTGTTCTTATTGTTTTAACATCCTGTTGACTTTTTCTGGAGTGACTAAATGAACCTCTTTCTCCTGGGGACAATTGTTTAATATGTTCATCTTGCCTCTTTCATTGTCATGGTTTTCTTCAAGTTTTTGATGATTTTTGAGTGCCTATTCATATTCATCAAAGATGGTCCTAGTTCATCATTTGGATCTAATACGGTTTTACTTAGCAGTTATAGGAGCACATTGTCACAATAAACCTCTTTGCTGAATGGAGGATTGAGTAATTTGCCCTGTGTACACAGGAGTATATATGCTGACAGACTTCTCTCAAGAGTATTTTGGTATGAAATTTCTAGGCAAGCCAGATATTGTTGTTATTGGCAAAAAAAGTCATTATCCCGAAGTAGAACACTTTAATGTATTAATGCCTATGCAGAGTTGTATTTTCCCCATTTCCTCTCATTTCTTTCTTTTCATGCATTTATGTATTTATTTTGGTTAGTTAATTATTTTAATTGTAAATACAAAGCATATGTTTTTATGGTGTACAACATGATATTTTGAAATATGTATATATTATGGAATGGCTAATCAAGCTAATTTTCATGTGCATTCTCTGACAGACTTTTTTTGTGGTGAGAACACTTAATATCTACTTTCCTGGCAATTTTCAAGTATACACTACATTGTTGTGCACTACAGTCACTATAGTCACTATTGTTGTACAATAGATCTCTTGAACTTATTCCTCCTGCTAACTGAAATTTTGTGTCCTTTAACTGACATCACATCATTTTTACTGAGAATTGAAGATATCACTAGAGTCCCAATACACATAATAGATATTCCTCATGGAATATACTCTGTGTTTTAAAAGTAACCGATACAGCCGGGTGTGAGGCTCATACCTGTAGGCGCAGTGTTTTGGGAAGCTGAGGTGAGAGAATTGCTTGAGCCCAGGAGTTTGAGACCAGCCTGGGCAACAAAATGAGACCCTGTCTTTACAAAAAAATTATACAAAAATTAGTGAGGCATGGTAGTATGCACCTGTAATCCCAGCTACTTGGGAGGCTGAGGTGGGAGGATTGCTTAAGCCCAGGAAGTTGAGGGTGCAGTAAGCCGTGATCATGCCACTAAACACTCTGAGTGACAGAAAGAGACTCTATCTCTTAAAAAAAAATTGATGTCTACACTAAAATACTGTATCCATGTAGTCTTTATATACAACTTGGTACGAAGGTTGGAAGGTGTAAATGATTGTTTCACTTGTTCTCCAATATTTTATCACTATTACAGTTCAGTTTTTCTATTACCTGCTTGTGCTTGCTGTTTTTGCTTCCCCAAAGCTTTGAATTTCATCCTATGGAGCACCATTTTAAAGCATGTCTCTTACCTCTGTGACAGCAATCTCCCTTCTCTATTTTACATGGCACAGTTTATGCTCTATCAATATTATAACTATATCTTGCAGAAATTCTTCAGTGTTTTGGTATAATTATAGTTCCCCTTTCCATATTTTTGTATTGAAATATATTATCTTCTTTTCATTTTCTATTATTTCAGTAGTAATTTGGGCATTTAAGGAGTTAAATGGTTACACTTATTTCACCGTCTCAAAATAAAAGTTCATATATCTTTCTAACAGTGACCTCTTTGCTTCCCTTTACTACTGAACCTTTTCTCTTGCTTGTCCTGAGTTACAAGGAGTTGGTAGATATTTCCTGGTTTCCAAATCGTTGAGCTAATTTAATTTAATTTATTTTTCCTCATGTAACAATCCTCTATAATCCATGGCAGGTTTGGAGAATTTCTAAAATATTGTTTATTATCAACCTTTTTTTCTGGTAAATCAGAGTTATTAGCTTAAAACTTTTAGTACAACTATTTAATATAAATTGTAGATAAATAGATGTCACATAAGAGCTTGACCAAGAAGAATAGGTCGGATTCTTCCGATTACATTGTATCAGAGCAAAATGGACCTTTAAAGACCATTCATTCTAACTCCATCATTATACATATGTGGGATAAACTGAGTTAAATGAATTGCTTCAGTTCACACAGCTAGTTAGGGATAGAACCAAGAGTGTATCTTAGTTCATTTGTGTTTTTTACTATAACATTATGCTTCTCACCGTAAAATGATGATGACAATGAACTCTGTTCTTTCAGGTTACCAAAGTAAAGTCCAAAGTCAATTCCCTGGCGTGCAAATTTTCTAATAATGTGACCCCATCTGCGTTTTATGACCTTTTCAGCTACATTTATTTCTTCAGCAAACTGGACTGTTACTTTAGAACTTGTCTTTTGGTATGGTTTTCTCTTCTTTTATGAATATCTTTTCCCCTTCGTCAATCAATTGCTTAATTCTTATTCATCATTCACGGACATGTCTCCCATGAAGCTTTCTTTTCTTGGTTTTGACTTTTATTTTAGATTCAAGGGCTACATATGCGAGTTTGTTACCTGGGTCCCATGAAGCTTTCTTGGCCTTTCCCAGTCATCAGCAAAGATTCCCACATTTATGTTCCTATGGTGTTTTCCAAGTGTATTTTATGGTTCTTGTCAAAACCTGCGAACTTTAGCATATATTGGAGTGTTTCTTATGATGGTCCCTTTGGAGTGACAATAAGCCTCTTTCACCAGTAATCATGTGCCAAGGAGTATGAAGGAATCACGTTGCCTCATCATAATGTGACAAAAAGAGGGACAAAATGTCATTTTCAGGACTGGGTTAATATTCTTCTCATAAAGAATAAGAATCTGGAAGAGAAGGTCACTAAAACTGGCTAACTGTTGGAGAGAACAGAAATGGATCTGGAAAGTTCCCCTTGTGGATATGAATGATTTCCTGGTTAAGTCTGATATCCTGTCTAATTGTGAGTAGACATTATCTGGGTGAAGTTCTAAGAGTAGATCAAGTAGGCCCTTGAAGAGAGGACACAAAATTATTTGAGTCTGATAATGGTGACCAGTTTATTCCTGAAGGGAGAACTGTGATTGGTTCTGTCCAATAACACGACTATGCCTATGATGACATGGTAGTTGAGTGGGGCAATAGTGAGAAAATGCTACAGAGAATTCTTACTTTCAGAGGCTATAAGTTACGGTAGGTACTACTACTCAACACTTGGAAATACTGGAGTATACTTATGTAATCTTTAGAGTCCAGAGAGCATTGGAGGGACTTGGAGAGAGTGGGGGAAATTTTGTCTATATTTGTTGGTATTATTTTTGTTTTAATCAGATCTCTTTCTACTGTGCCTGGCTATCCAGTGGTGAACTTTTTGTATTCTAGGCAGGGGCTCAGCCAAATAAAAGATTATAAATCTGCTAGTATTTAAGTGATGCTATTTGTCTTAAATTAGTTGTTCTTATACAAATGCCATTTCCCTTTCTAGAATATAAGCAAAGAAGGAGCTGATACATCAGGGAGCAGGTTGAGTTTGTCTCCATGTTCCTTTCTTGGCCTCTCTTTTCTACTTTTAAATGCATGATTTGGCACAGAACTTGATTCCAAGAGGTGTTTCTGACTGACTGAGCACATGTTGAAAGTTTTATTTTCTGAAGCATAGTGTTGGAGACACGGCCATACTGGGGGGCAAGGTGGCTTTCTAAACATTTTCCTAAGCACTTACTGAATTATTAAGCATTTTCCTCTTTATGTCAAAACCAGGATCAAGCCATATTCTCCAGTCTCATAAAATGATGGATAAAGGTTCATTTTTTAAATCAGTATCAGATGAGGCACCATTAGTTATCGATGACCTTTTCTCAAAGCTGCAGATGGGCCAACTATTGCAAAATTTTTATTTTAATTTGTGATGGTAGCCATAAAAATTAAACAACAAAAAGAGATAGTTCAATTTTTTTTAAAATTTATTTATTATTATTATACTTTAAGTTGTAGGGTACATGTGCATAACGTGCAGGTTTGTTACATATGTATACTTGTGCCATGTTGGTCTGCTGCACCCATCAACTCGTCATTTACATCAGGTATAACTCCCA